>NC_088873.1:7658262-7959663 GCF_032884065.1 Artemia franciscana
TTTGAGACAGTCATTTTATTCGAAATAGTCCAAAAATGATGCAACAAGGCTTTTGGGGTTGATAAACACCACCAGAGCCTGAGGCGAGGGTTCCAAGTTATGCTACGAGGCATTTAAGGTTGTTATGGAAGGGATGGTTCTTTAATTTTAGGAGAGGCTCATTTGGTTGAGAATTTTGAAAAATAGTTGGTTGAGAAATTTTGTTCAAAATAGTCCAAAGAACATACAATAATGCCTCTAGGATTGACACAACCCCCCAATGCCTTGGGGATATGTTTGTAAGTTATACCACGAGGGTATATAGATTTTTTATGGAATGGACGGCCGTATAAACTTCAGATGGGGCTCATTTGATTTGCTACTGGAAGTTATAGTGCCCTTATTAAGAGTCAAAGTGATTTGACAGCAAATAGTCTCCCCCCCCCACGCTCGTCATTTCCCTTAACACCTCCAGTCAAAATTCGGAGATAATTAATTTGTTCGTCGTAGTTGAACGGTCCGGAAATTATATCTGTGAGGAAGACCCCCCCTACAGCTCACAGGGCAAGGGTTGTAGGTTATACCCCGGTGGCATATACAGTTTTTAAAGAAAGAGTGGTCATATATGCTTTGGAGGGGAATCATTGGACTGGTAATCAAAAGTTCTAGTGCTTTTTTTAAGAGTCAGTGGTGAGAGTGCAGCTACTCTCCCCCACCACACAGACACAAGCAGGTTTTATTTTCCCAAGATGGATCCAAAAGATATTTTGACACAGGCCTTTTATTCAAAATATTCCAAAGATCACATAACAAGACTTTTTAGGTTCATACAAACCACCAGAGCTTAAGGGTGAGGGTTGTAAATTATGCCCCTGGGGCATTTGAGGCTCTTACTGAAAGGATGGTTGTATAAACTTACGAGGTCGATAATTTGGTTGAAATTGGAAGTTCTAGTTCCCTTTAAGGGTCAATAGTGATGGAGGTCAACTATCCACCTCCCCCCAACTACCCCTCTTTTCACCAAATGCATATGATTGAAATTGTGCGATAACAATTTTCTTTAAAATAATCCAAAGAACATATAACAATACCTTCAAAGTTGGAACATCCCCCCAGAGCCCTGGGGCAAGGGTTTTAAGTCATGCCCTAGAGGCATATAACATTTTTATCGAATGTGTCTTCTTTGATTTTAAATTGGAAGTTATAGTGCCCTTTTTATGAGTCAAAGTGATTTGAACCCCCCTCCCTCCACGCCCGTCATTTTCCATAACTAACATCTAAAAAAGTTTTAGAGACATTATTTTTTTCAGCATTGTTGAAAAGCTCAGTAATTGTATGATTGGAGATGTCCCCCCCCCCCCGCAGGGACACAGTGCAAGGGCTGCAAGTTGTGCAATTTGTTTATTGTTTACATATAGTATATGTTATTAAGGAGAGGTATGCATGTTTAACTTCTACTTTCCCAAAATAAGAGGGGCAATAAGATGAGTCTTTCAGGGAATTTTGAGGGGAGTTTTGAGCTACATCATAACATCTTATGTGTATATGGATTGTCAGAAAGGTGTCCCTCAGGAATGACTGATTTTATTAATATGGAATTTTTAGGAAATGATAAGGGTGATGATCAATTGGCCAAAAAGGCAATATTTGCACGCTACTACTACTACAACTACTGCTGCTTCAACTGCTACCCAAAGCACTATTGCTACTACCACTAATATCGCTAAAACTAATACTTCTGTGGCGAGTATTGACAATAATATCTAAGGAAACCTTGAGGGGAAATTTGAACTAAATCAAAAGATATTATGTGTATACAGATGGCTGATACGGGCGTATCAGCAATATTTTTGGAACGGCTTATCATACCAAGAAGAAACTTCAGCGGCATCATGAGTGGGATGTTCAGTTAACCAAAAAGCCCAATGAAACTTTAATATATATGTATATATATATATATATATATATATATATATATATATATATATATATATATATATATATATATATATATATATATATATATATTTGTATATATATATATATATATATATATATTACAGTATTTAATATATATTAAAGTGCCGAAACCCTATAGGCAAGTGTATTCTCCACATGAGCCCTTGCGTTGGGTTGTAGCCTCTGACTTATTTGTCTTTATTGTTTTTATTGTTTGGTAAATGACGACTTATACTTATTGACGACATGACTGCCTGTCCATGGATTATTCTTTATGGTTGATTGCTTATGGCTATGCTGTTTGACCTATGTGATTGTATGGATGAGTAGGATTAAGGCCTCATTCAAGTGCTGGTCTATATTAGTCACTAATTTAGGAAAACAGTCTTCCTTTTCTCCTTCTGTCTCCTTTTTTTTGATGTGTTTTGCTGTTGCATTGGTGATTTATGGATAAGAATAATCCAAATAATTTAAAACACGTTTTGTCAAATAATAAAAGATATTTAGATGATATTTCGGTCTTAAATTGTAAGGATTTCATTGATATTTCTAAAAATATATATCCATCAGAGCTTACTCTTGAACCTAGTCATGGCGCTGGTCATGAAGATCATTTCTTAGATTTAAATATTAATATTTGTGATAATAATAAATTAAGTTTTAAAATGTATAATAAAACGGATGATTTTGATTTTGAAGTGATTAGTTTCCCATTCCCTGAAAGTAATATACACTCAAATATCACATATTCAGCGTTTTTCTCACAGTTACTTCGTTATGCAAGGATTTGTAGTAATTATATTGATTTTAAAAATAGATGTAAAATCTTAAGCCAAAAATTGATATCAAGAGGTTTTTCTGCAAATAAATTAACTTGGCAATTTAAAAAATTTAGTTTTCATTATAACGGACTTTTAAATAAATATCAAATGAATTATCTGGAAATACTTAAAGAAATTTTCAACTAATTTCGGAGGTTCGACAAATGATGATGTAGCGCCATTTATTTTGAATTGTGTTTCTGATAGAGCGGATTTTTTTAAGAAATAGCCACATGGTAACGATGAATTCTATAATTGTTTAGTTCATTCAATTTTTTTTTTGCATTGTGTTAATATTTGTGATTTGGTAAAATTTATCATATTTAGTTTACCTATTGTTGCTAAAAAGAGGGATATATTAACAGAATAAGCTTGTTTTGGTGTTACTTGGTTGTTTTACATTTGCATTTTTTTTTCATAGGCATGTATTTTGGGGGCGATACCTGACACGGGGATGCCATGGATATTCTGTGGTAGCCACAACACTTTGCTGGGTAGAGAATTTAAAGTGGCGAAACCCTATAGGCAAGTGTATTCTGCTGATGAGCCCTTGTGTTGGGTTGTTGCCTCTGAATTATTTGTCTTTATTATTTTTTCTATTGTTTGGTAAATGACGACTTATACTTATTGACGATATGACTGCCTGTCCATGGATTATTCTTTATGGTTGATTGTGTATTGCTATGCTGTTTGACCTATGTGATTGTATGGATGAGTAGGGTTAAGGCCTCATTCAAGTGCTGGTCTATATTAATCACTAATTTAGGAAAACAGTCTTCCTTTTCTCCTTCTGTCTTTTTTTTTTTTTTTTTTTATGTGTTTGTGCTGCTGCACTGGTGATTTCTCTTTTCATGATATATATATATATATATATATATATATATATATATATATATATATATATATATATATATATATATATATATATATATATATATATATATATATATATTACTGTTATTAATGCTGCTGCTACTACTGTTACTACTGATAATTCTACACTAATACTGCTACTATTGTTCCTTTTACTACTATGATACTGGTACAATTAAGGCTACAGGTATGAAGGTGAAAATTTGTCAGTATATTGAGGGGGAGTCTTAACTAAATGAAAACACACTATGCACATGTAGATTGTCAAATCACAAAATTGATTTGATTGTGATATCGCACATTGATCTGTGATATCACAAGAATTGATTCTGGCATTAAGTTGTATCTTTCGGAGAATACTTAAAGGGGAAGATCAATTGACACAAAGGTAATATATGCTTGTCACGACTAACCCTAATACCACTGCTACTTTTCCTTATGCTACTGCTGCTACTAAACTACTAGAACTACTACTTCAATGGCAACAACTTGTAAATTTTAGAGCATTAAGGTGAAAAGGGCGTCAAAAGTGCACATCAACAATATTTTCGAACGGCTTAACGCGTCAAGGTAAAACTTCCCGGGCATCATGCAATTGATATTAAACTGACCAAAAGGCAATATGCACATGCTATTATTGCTAATAATACTGCTTCTACTGCTGCTAATACAACACTAACACTATAACTACTTTTACTACCGCCAAAACTACTGTGATAATAGTACTATTAAGGCTAAGTCAATGAAAATAAATTTGAGAGAATATTATGGCAATTTCGAATTAACAAAAGCCACTATGTGCATTTAGATTGTCAAAATAGCGTATCTTTAGAATTGGTTTGTGCATTAAGTCAGAACTCTCAGAGAATATTTAAACGGGATCATCAATTAACCAAAAGGCAATACGTGTACACTATTACTAATACTACTCCTACTGCAACATTTACTAGTCCTACTATTACTATTGCTGTATTTACTACTTCTATCGCAACTACTTGTAAGGTTGAGGACATTAAGATGAAAATTTCAGAAATTATGCGTCTATACAGGTTAAAAAGAGCAAATCGACAATGTCATAGCAATGGCTAATTGTATTAAGTTGAGTAGTTATATTACAGTTGTGACTACTATTACAACTATGCCTAGAGGTGTGAAGGGGAAATTTCAAGAGGACATTTCTGAAAATATTTGTTGTATGGATGACAGCCTGCCATCCGTATACAGGTTGTCAAAATTGCATATTAGCAGTATCTTGGAACAGTTTTGTGTGTGAAACTAAAACTTACAACGCTTGTTGTGGAGGAGGTTGAACTAACCACAAGGCAATATTTTCATCATAACTGCTTCTACTCCTACAACTACAACTACTGCTAATATTTTTATTATTGCTACTACTGCTACTGCTACTAAAGCTAAGACTACTACTATGGCTTAATCTAAGGGTATTAAAGCGAAAATTTTGGGCAATATTCTAACTGTGTTGAAATAAATTGAAACACAGTATGTACACATAGGTTGTCAAGAGGACGTATCAGCAATGCTTCAGGACTGGTTGATGGTGTTAAGTTAAAAACTTCATCGTGCATTGAAGGGGATGTTGAAAAAGGTGCTATGTGCATACTGCTACTAATGCTACTACTGCTACTACAACAACTATTGCTACTACACAAGCTAAGGGTATTAAGCAGTAGCTTTCAAGGAGTGTTTAGGCAGATGCTGAACATAATCAAAACAAACTATAATCATGTAGATTGTCAATAGGGTAACAAAGCAATATGACAATAACGGGTTACATTATTAAGTTAGACCTTTCATGGCAAGTTGTGACATATTTCGAACTAGCCATTAGACACTATGTGCATACTTTTGATACTACTTCTACGGTTACTGTGACTACTGACACTTAAAGGCATTGAGTTGAAACGTTTAGGGGTAGTTTCAATTAAACGATAAAATTGTACACATGCAAGTATTAAAAGTGTAATAGGTAGCGCTGCTCTATCATGGCTAGTAATATCATTGGTATTTTAAAGGAGCTAATTTGATTGGAAATTTGAAGTTCTAGTACCCTTTTTAAGAGTCAGAAGTGATTGGAGGGCAATCAGCCCTCTTATTTAGCTCATAATTTTCCAACACTTCCAATCAAAATTTAAGATAGCCATTTTACACCTAAGGATCAGATATGACCTTTAGCCGTTACTGTAACGAAAGGTTTTACTATTTAAACAGTTTTTAGCTTTGTATCAGAAGCGAGAAAATGTCAGATCTAGCATTTAGCCGTAACGTTAACGAAAGGCCATATTTTTTAAACAGTTTTTAGTATTTGTTTTGGAAATGAAAAAAATGTAAGATATGATCTTTAGCCGTAACGTTAACGAAAGGCTTTATTGTTTAAACAATCTTAAGTACTTGTTTTGGAAGTAAGAAAATTTCAATTATGGGCCTTAGCCGTGTCGGCTGCGTAAGGTCGTGTTATTTTAATAGTTTTTTGCATTTGTTTCGGAATTCAGGAAATGTCAGATATGACCTTTAGCCCCGACGATAACGAAAGGTACTATTATTTAAATAGTTACACGTCAGATATGACCTTTAGCCATGACGGTTATGAAAAGTCTTGTTAATTGAACCATTTTGTTATTTGTTTTAGAAGTGAGAATAGGTCAGAATTGACCCTTAGCCGTGACGTCCGAGAATAATCCTATTATTTAAATAGTTTTTGGTGTTTATTTTTGAAGCGAGAAAATATCAGATATGGGATTTAGCCGTGACGGTAACGAAAGAGCATGTTATTTAAAGAGTTTTCGGGGTTTCTTTTGGATGCGGGAAAATGTAAAATATGAATTAAAGAATCAAGGTGTGTCCTGAACAGAACAAAAAAGTAACAGAAATTGTGATGAACACTGAACTGAAAGTTAAAAGAAACAGATAATCGCGCTATAATTGAGGCGGAAGGGAGACGACTTCCAAGTTCATATATCTTGTAATTTTATTCGTTTTTAGTTTGAGTTGAATATCAGTTTTATTCTTGGTACAATATAGTTTAATTGTGGGTTTCATTTTATTAAGTCTAATATCTGTTTCTCTTAACTTTAATATCTGCCTTTTAATAGATGTTTTTTTTAAAACTACAAATAGGGTACAAGGGGGATGATTTCCCAGTTCATATTGTGAGTCCATAATTGGCTTAATCTTCTTATTAGATATAATATCTGTTTCTTTTAGCTTTAAATTCATTTTTTGTTATAATTTCTGTTACTTGTTTTGCTCTGCTCAAGACATAGCTTTGCTCTTTATTTTTGTTCAACCTTACTCTATTCAATTAATTTCCTATTCAATAATTATTCAATTTCTTGTTCAGTTATTCAATTATTCATAATCATTATCACTTATTTATTCATAAAAATTATTCATAATCACTTATTCAATTATTCAAAATCTTATTCAATTTCTTATTCAGTTTTTCTTATTCAATTAAATCAAAAGTTAAACTTGGGATTTTCAGTGGCTGTTGGGATAAATCAAAACTCTCTCTCTCTCTCTCTCTCTCTATATATATATGTATATATATATATATATATATATATATATATATATATATATATATATATATATATATATATATATATATATATATATATATTCTATGTATATAAAAATAAGTTGTTTGTTTGTGTGTCTGTCGACTGACGTCATTATAAGGATTGAGCTGTATGTCGTCATGTTTGTTATGACAATGCTTAGTATATGACGTCATTATAAGTATTTAAGAAGATCGTTCAAAGAGAAATTTTTAATTGTAAAATGACTGAAGAACCTACAATGGCAACAGCCGAGGAAGCTGCTCAAAGAGTCTATGCCAAAAGACTTGCGGCTGATAGAGAAAGTAAGAAAAGAAAGCGTGCCGAGGAATCACAAGAACAGCATGAAAACAGGCTTGCGGCTGATAGAGAAAGTAAGAAAAGAAAGCGTGCCCAGGAATCACAACAACAGCGTGACCGGGACACAAATGACGACCGGGACACAGGGAATATAAATGACGACCAAGACACTCAAGGAGAAATTACAGACAGGGACACCGGGACACAAACGACAACCGGAACAGAGGGAATATAAATGACGACCGGGACAGTCAAAGACCAATTAAAGACTGGGATACCGGGACACAGGGACACAACTACAACGGGGACGCCGGGGGGCACAGTGGGATATATAAGTGACGACGGGGACACAGGGAATGTTCGATTAGCAATCACCATCAACAAAGCTCAAGGGCAATCGTTAGAAAAATGCGGTATAGATCTGAATACGGATTGTTTTCCCATGGACAATTATATGTTGCATGTTCAAGAGTCGGTAAACCTGACAATCTATTTATATGGACAGACAATGGGACAGCGAAGAATGTTATATATTCGCAAAGTTTTACGTAGTTAAAAACATATATATATATATCCATCTATTTTCACAGGTGGGACACAGGACACAACTACAATGGTGCTTAACGAGTTACGCGCGCGGGGGGGGGGGGAATATATATATATATTCCCATCGAAATATCGAAGAAAAGAAAAGCTTCTGCTATGGTACCCCTCGGTTATTTTCTGGGCGTGTTTATGATGCTCCCTTTCACTTTTTGTGCCTACAACTGCTTGAGTGTATTATCCTATATCACACAGAAAAGTATTTTATGCAATAAGAGGGTAGCTATGACCCAGCAGCACCCATACAGGCTTAGTCCGAAAATATTCTGAGGAATTCTGAGTGATTAGTAAGTAACTTCTGCTGCCTTTTCCCAAGCCCCGAAGGCCTACTGAGAGAGATACACAGTTCAGGTATAAAAATGCTTCTTTGAGGGTTTAGACAAACTCCCCTCTAGCTACACAGAGTATCTCTGATCCTTTTTCGTTAATAGCTTATGTTCAAGTATAAACCGCAATACATAATTTTATCAAGCCTTAAATGAATGTTTGAAATATATATATATATATACATATATTAACTTTTTACTTCGCATGATTAAACTACATCTTTAGAAATGAATGGGCCACCACGCAAGATTACTGCCACGGAAACTGGAAATCTTTAACTATAGCTTTCGGAAAAATTTTAAATTCACTTTCCACCACAGAGTTTTATATTCATAGCTCTTTAGCCCCTTTCGAGCAAAAATTTTTGTTTCGTGCCGCAAAATGTCAGAAAACGCAACACTATTGTGACAAAGTGTTTTTTGCTACTTATTAACGACAGTAAAACATTACATTTCTGTTAAAGTGAGTCTTCCGATATTCTAGGACCATTAGTTCATGATGACTGCCGCTGGGAAAAAAAACAACAAATAAATATTCATTTTTGATCATACTTCTCAAAAAAAAAAAAAAATATTTAGTTTCACTTCTTGTACATGTGCGAACCTTTGTAACATGGTTTTATCATGTGATGTATTTGATGGTGCAATTTTCATCAATATCTTTTTGAAGATCACGAAAATTTTATCAGGCTCATGAACGTTGACTGGTAACTTTAAACTTAATGTTTAATTTGATATTAGAATCACCCTAAAAAATAAGTTCTTTTGAGGTTTATACTGTTATCCAAGTCTCCATTTGTGTTTTACTCTTGTTTATTGTTAGTATTAAAAAAACAAGTTTTATTAAATGAAAGTAAGGAGCGACATTAAAACTTAAAACGCACCTAAATTACTCCGTATATGAAAGGGGCTGTCCCCTCCTCAACGCCCCGCTCTTTACGCTAAAGTTTAACTCTTTCTCTCAACTCTACTTTTTAAAACAGTAAAAAACTGTTTACTGGACAGGGACGAGTATATTTTTGATAATTATTTTAACAAATGAATTATTTAGTTCTGGTGTTTTCTTGATTGCGTACTTTGGACTATAGCGAGCCAGTACTGGGATTTGAGGACAAATTCATTATTGCCTCCATACTTTATTTTACTCCTTAAATACTTTATTTCGAAACTGTGTAATTTACCCTCCCTTTCATAAAGTTACCCCTCTAACCTCCCAATGTTTGTTGGTGTATATTTGGACAAAGTATTTATTACGGGTGCTGCGGTGGTGATAGCTACCCTCGTACTATGGAAATAATTTTAGTGTAACAAAATACTCACATTCATGTGCTAATCTGCTTGGATGGATGGGGAGGAATTCAGCAATGTTATCATTGCTAAATTTCAGCAATGTTATCAAACAGTACGTGGTAAAGAGTTTTACGTAAGGAGTAACCCGTTCCAAGCGTGACCTGAATTGTACAAAACTCATTAACTGGTTTTGGCTGGGCTTGATAAACTTTTCAAAAAATACATGGTAACGAGTTGTAAATATAGAGCAAACCCTGGGGTATGAATTAGAGAAAACTACCAAAGATTTGCCTTTTTTAGGAAGAAAATGTTGAAAATTCAAACATCCTTATACAATATAGAAATTTTGAGGGAAAGGTGTAGGTGGGTTTACCCTCCTTTTGTTCGTAGGTGGCTAAACCTAGAAGTCATATCAGTTCATTGTTTGGGTGTTGTAAAATTTTATATAATAAATGATAGGGACTAATAATTGTTCAATTTGTAGCGCGATAGAAGCAAAAAAAAAAAATGGCCTAAGTTCTACAAAAAAAAAAATTATCAACTGCAGAAATTTAAAGGAATTTAATAGATCATAACAGTGATTGTTTTATGTGTAATAGAGTAATTTTTCTCAAAGAGTTTATTTTAAATTTTGCTTCAGAGCAGAAAGAGAAATCATAAGAAAGTCTGAAACAAAAATATTTTCGCTAAAAAGTAGATAAAACTATAAATTAAATTCTTATGTATAAAAAGTCTTGAATTGTGCCACATTAAAGTTTTGGCTCTGAGCCTAGCCAACCCTTCCTCCGTCCGACCCTCTTTATGGCCTTGAGTATTGGATGCACACAATAAGTGTGCTGGATGATGTGAAAACTCAATCAAGTTAATATTGTTCTTCTTTTGAATAATATCTAAAGCGTTTCTAACCGACTTGGCCAACCTAGTTCAAAGCCTTAGTTTATATCCAGTTTTTACAAGACAAAAAGCCTGAATATTGAAACACTTGTCTCTAAATTCGATGTCGAAATTTTGAGTTCTATTCAGGAGTTTTGCGTGATAAAAAATGCCTCAGATATTACACAAAACCGTGAGCATTCATATTTTCTATTGACAATTGGATAATCTCTATTCGTTAATTTGTTAGCTAAAGAGAAAACGAAATTACAGTTAAATCAGACTCCGTTTGTGAGGCTGGAAAAAATGAGTGAAAAAAGAATACAGCCACGTGGAGAATGGTCGAACAAGATCGAATTTATTTTATCCACAATGGGATTCTGCATTGGTCTTGGGAATGTTTGGAGGTTCCCATATTTGTGTTACAAGAATGGAGGAGGCAAGTAAAGTCCTTTGAATAAGGTCTAACTTGGAATTATATGCTAGGAAACGGAAAAGAGATATTGCTAGATATTTTTTAAGCCCAATGAGTTTACGTGTTTAACAGTAAGCAATGCGAATATTCTAAGTTGACTGCTTTAAAATCGAATAGGTGGGACAAGGCCGTATCCAGGTCAGTAAAGTGCTTTGAATAAGGCCTAACTTGGAATTGTATGGCAGGGAGAGAGGTATTGCTAGATATTTCTTATACTCACTGAGCTTATGTCTTTAACATTCAATAATACGGGATTCTAATATGACTTATTTAAAACCATATGGGTGGGACAAGGCCGTATCCACAAATTTTGCCCAGGGGGGGGGGAATTAAAAAAAACACAACACAAGTTTTTGATATGCATTTTAACTACCTTTTTACATGTCGGACAAAAAGTGTTTTTTTTGGAGGGGGTGTAATCTCATTCCCTCCGGATAGGATCTGGGGGGGGGGGGTTAGTTTCAGCATTTTAGTTTTTTTGGTCTACAAGACGTGAAATAGTCTCAGTATTTGGCGTGTATAAGCATTATTGAGACAATTTAAAATCAAATATTCAAATATGAAACAAATGATATTTCTCTTGTCTGGCAACCTTTTGTACAGCGATAGAATTACTGTTGAATATTGGTTTTAATATCTGTATTCCTTTAATCAACCAACTTAACTCCAACTTGAATATATCAAACAGTTCGTGGTAACGAACTGTAGTAAGGAGCGACCAGGCTCAACAGTAACCGGAACTAAACAAGAGCTAAGAGCTCATATGGCAGTTGTGACGAGGCCGGAAGAGCCAAGAGTTCATATGGTGTGAGCTCTAGCAAAATTATAAGAATCAATATTTTGATTTAAAAGGAAAATCAGAGGCTTAATGCCGGTCAGGATTTAAAATAAGAGCTCTGAAACACGAGGTCCTTCTAATATCAAAATTCATTAAGATCTGATCACCCACTCGTAAGTTAAGAATACCTCATTTTTTAATTTTTCCCCTCCCTTCAGCCCCCCAGATGGTCGAATCGGGGAAAAGGACTTTATCAAGTCAATTGATGCAGCTCCCTGACACGCCTACCTATTTTCATCGTCCTAGAACGTCCACCACCAAACTTGCCAAAGCACTGAAACCCACCCCCTAACTCCTCCAAAGAGAGTGGATCCAGTCCGGTTACGTCAATCACGTATATACGACATTTGCTTATTTTACTCACCAAGTTACGTCCCGATCTCTCCATTCTAAGCGTTTTCCAGGATTTGTGGTTTCCTCCTCCAACTCCTCCCAATGTCAACAGATCTGGTCGGGATTTTAAATAGCTCTGAGACATGAGCTCCTTCTACATATCAAATTTCATTAAGATCCGGTCACCCATTCTTAAGTTAAAAATACTTCAATTTTTCTAATTTTTCCAAATTAACACCCCCCAGCTCCCCCAAAGAGAACAGATCCATTCCAATTATGTCAATCACGTATCTATAACTTGTGTTTATTCTTCCCATTATGTCTCATCCCGATCTCTCCACTCCAAGCATTTTCCAAGATTCCTGTTTCCCCCCTCCAACCCCTTCCAGCCCCGTACATCCCCGGATCCGATTCAAATTGAAAATGGAGGATCTGAGACATAAGATCCTTCTATATATCAAGTTTCATTAAGATCCGATCACCCATTCGTAAGATAAAGATACCTCAATTTTTACGTTTTCCAAAAATTCTGGTTTCCCCCTTCAACTCCCCCCCCAATACCACTGGATCTGGTCAGAATTTAAAATTAGAGCTCTAAAGCACAAAATCCTTCTAAATATCAAATTTCATTAAGATCTGATCATCCGTTCGTAAGTTACAAATACCTCATTTTTTCTAATTTTTCCGAATAACTGCCCCACCAAAGAGATTGGATCCGGTCCGGTTATATCAGTCACGTATCTTGGACTTGTGTTGATTCTTCCCACCAAGTTTCATCCCGATCTCCCCGCTTTAAGCGTTTTCCAAGATTTTCGGTTCCCCCTCTGCTCCCCAACCCCAGTAACACTGGATCTGGTCTGGATTTAAAGTGAAAGATCTTAGTTACAAGGTCCTTCTAAATATGGAATTTCATTAAGGTCGGATTACTCCTTCGTAAGTTAAAAATACCTCATTTTTTTCTAGTTTTTTAGAATTAACCCTTCCCCCCAACTCCCCCAAAGAGAGTGAATCCTTTCCGGTTATGTCAATCACGTATCTAGGACTTTTGCTTATTTTTCCAACCAAGCTTCATCCCGATCCCTCCACTCTAAGCGTTTTCCAAGATTTTAGGTCCCCCCCAACTCTCCAATGTCACCGGATCCAGGCGGGATTTGAAATATGAGCTCTGAGACACGATATCTTTCCAAAAATTAAATTTCATTAAGATCCGATCACCCGTTTGTAAGTTAAAAATGCATCATTTTTTTCAATTTCTCCCATTTAACCGTCCCCCACTCCCCTCCCAGATGGTCGAATCAGGGAAACGACAATTGCTAATTTAATATGGTCTGGTTTTTGATACGCCTGCCGAATTTCATAGTCCTAGCTTACCTGGAAGTGCCTAAACTAGCAAAACCGGTACAGACAGACCGACCGACAGAATTCTCGATTCCTATGTGTCACTTGGTAGATACCAGGTGCCATAAAAAACTTTGATAGGATTTTGATAGGAATTTTGATAGAAATTTATACATAGAAAAATTTGAATTTTAGTCTGATTATAAGTATATAAGTTTCATTTAGTTTAGTCTTGTGCATCAAAAGTTACGAGCCTGCGAAAACTGGCCTTGTTTAAAAAAAATGGGGAACACCCCCTAAAAGCCTTAGATTCTTAAGAAAAATATCACCATCAGATTCAACTTATCAGAAAACCCTACTATAGAAGTTTCAAGCTCCTATCTGCAAAAATGTCGAATTTTGTATTTTTTGCCACAAGAAAGATCACGGATGCTTTTTTTTTTAGCGGTGATTATATAGACCCAGTGGTCCTAAAATGTAGCGAGAGGGATCGTTTTAACGGAAATTAAAAGCTCTAGGGCCCTTTATAAGTGACCAAAAAATTGGAGGGCAACTAGGCTTCCTCCCAAGCTCTTTTTTCCCCAAAGTCACCGGATAAAAATTTTGAGATAGTCGTTCTGTTCAGTATAGTTGAAAAATCTAACAACTATATCTTTGAGGATGACTTAATCCCCCACAGTCCCTGGGAGAAGGGCTGCAGGTTATGAACTTATCCCAGTGTTTACATATAGTATTGGTTATTGGGAAGCATACTGACGTTTTCAGGGGGATTAATTCTGGTGGTGGGGGGTCAGGGGAGAGAGTTACGTGAGAGGATATTTCCATGGAGGAATATATCGTGAGAAAAGAGAATTTTCGTGAACGAGGCGCAGGATTTTTCAGCGTTATTAAAAAAAAGATAAATTAAATAAAAAAACAAGTTTTTTTTAACTTAAAAATTAAGAAACAGCATTAAAACTTAGAAGTAAAAGAAATTATTACATCTATTAGGGTGTTCGCCCCCTCCTCAATGATGAAGAATTTTTAGTAATTTCGAAAGATCTATTTATTCTAATTAAACGGCCCCTGTGATTCAAGGGTCCTTCTTAAAGAATCGGAATAAAATGAAAACTATAGTCTAAAGAGCGAGGTATTGACAAGGGGGGAACCCCTCATATAGGTTACGTTATAAAATATACGAATATAGAAGTTCGTAACGTAAGTTAATTTGTAAGTTACTCTTATTTATTACTAATAAAACGTTCGTAAATACAATTAAAGGTTCTAGTGGCCTTTTTAAGTAACCCAAAAAGTTGGAGGGCAACTAGGCCTCCTTTCCTACCCCTTTTTTCTCAAAATTGTCCGATCAAAACTTTGAGAAAACGAATATTCCTTATATGAAAGGGATTATTTCCTTTAAGAGGGATTATTCCATTTAAGAGATTACTCCGTATATGAAAGGGGCTATCCCCTGCTCAACGCCCCGTTCTTTGCGCTGAATTTTGACTTTTTTTACAACTCTGCTTTTTAAAACAGTAAAAAACTTTAGCGCAAAAAGTGGGGCGCTGAGGAGGTGACAGCCCCTTTCATATACGACATAATTTCTGTTCGTTTTAAGTTCCAGTGTCTCTCCTTACTCTAAGTTTAAAAAAAAGTTTTTTATTTAATTTAATAGTAAAACATGCTGACTATTCGGAACTCTGGACCCAGTCACTCAAGAAATCTGAGAAAACTAACTGTTTTCCGATCTGACTACAGTGTATTGTCTCCCTACAACACAAAAATGCATGTGTAAAAAACATGTGTAACAAAAATGGGTCTAACGTAACAAAATTAATCAAGAATGTGAAAAACTAATCAAAGAAACCAGGGAAAAATGGAACACAAAATTGACCCCGCAATTCAAAATTGAAAATTGAAAAATTCAGCAATTGAAAATTGAAAAATTCAGCAATTGAAAATTGAAATTTCAGCAATTGAAAATTAAAAATTACACAAAATTGACCCTGCAATTCAAGATTGAAAATTCAATAATTGAAAATTGAAATTTCAGCAATTGAAAATTGAAATTTCAGCAATTGAAAATTCAGCAATTCAAAATTGACCCTGCCAAAAAGACACTTAGTAGACTAATAAAAGAGCACATAAAAAAACAATGATTCTCATACCATCGCCTAATTTACTTGGTGTTGTAAGCTTACATAAGAGTGATTATTCTCCATTATTTTCGTCCCTGTTCCGATTTTTTTGGATTGGATGGTCGTAAGAAGCCACTCATTTGATCGTAAATCCTGATGCTTAATATCTCTTTTAAGTGAATCTGGAGTAGGGGTGTACAAATAAACCATGGTGCACTTTAATGCCTTGGAAGCCCCAAAGATTCTATTTGGTGTCAAATCGAAATTTTAAGATAGCTACCATTTGAATCGAAATTGTGAAATATTCTAAATAGTTCGCTTCTACAATTAACTCACTACAATTAGCTCATTGGTAAGGGCAAAGGCCGCACCCATGGATGGATTATGGGCTTTGAACATCCCTCAAGTTTTGTACGACTTGTAAAAAAACAAAATGCGTATAAAATATTTTTTGATGCGTTTTCAAGCTTTTTTGTAACCTCCGACCCCTAAAAAATCCCCCCCCAAAAGCTAGATGCGCCTCTGGCAAAGACACCGTATCATAGATATATTTCTTTTCAAACAAGCTTCACAGATACATTTTAGCTTAAGGTCGACATTCTAGACCAGAAGTTCCCAAACTATTTTTTCTCATGGACCACTTTAAAAATTTTTTGGTTCGGGTGGACCCTCTTGGACCCTCCTCAGCTACATTTTTTACCGTACTTCTAAAACTCGACAAAAATGTGAAGACAAGATCTACCTATGGATATTTGCTTTGTGGCTGATATCCAACCACGAGATAGCCATTTTCGAGAAAAATAGTGATAATTGATTGATCGATTAATGAACTGATTGTGCTGTGAGTGATTATCAAAATGTAGGATTTACCAATCAAAAAATTGTGTCCATTCAACTTAACTTTTTGGCATCTACTCAGAGCACAAGGAGCCAATAAATTCTCACTTATTTTGTTTCGAAATAATCGGAATGAAAAAAATAAAAAAAATATATATTTTTCAAGTATATACATTCAGATATGCAATTATTACACTTTTAATTAATAACTTAAATTAAGTTCTACATTTCTATAATAACAATCACAAAATAGTCATATGTTAATGGGAAGGATGTACTTGATGAATTGACAGCAAATTATCAATATTAGGGTTCAATTTTGTTAGGAATAATCGCAGATCCCCCCGTACTGTAATATTCAATCTGCTCCTTTTTTCCGTTAAAAGGTTTGTAACGACACTAAAGCTCTTTTCGACAATATATAACGAGGGGAACGCTATCAAAAGCTTTCTTGCAATGACCCACAGAGCAGGATATTTGTCGGGTATTTCTGCCAGCAACCAAGATGTTTAATACCCTTTTTTAAATTCCACCTTCAGCTCCTTATTAGTGCTAAACTCGAGTAGCTTCTCTTGTAATATGACATTGCCCTATTTCGTTTCATCAAATGGATTTATAATCTATGGTGGTATTTCCATCGTCAGAATATCTTCAAATCTGATTTTGAAGTCACCATGCAGGGCAATTAAATATAAAAATTAACGTATTTTTAATATCCTCATCAAGGCATTATACCTGTGACAAGTTTAAAAACTGGGAAAACTCGCGCCAACTAATATATTGCTTCATATATTTCAATTTTCCAAGAAAAGTTGAAATTACACCCTTTGTTTTATTGAATTGAGATTGTCCCCTTGTAATTGTCAGTTACTGTCATTTTTTTTTTTTTTAACAAATCTTCAAAAGAAGATTCAAAATAACTTTTTTTTCAAAAGACACGATGTCTGCTTTCGAATTGATCAGGTTTTCTCTTAAATCTGAATCTTTACTTTTCAGAAACTCTAATACTGATTCAAAAATTGAGTAAAATCTTGCTAAACATGCATCCTTCGATAACCAGCGTACTTCAGTATGTAAGAACAATATTTGAAATTCTTCATTATTTTCATCGCAGAATTGTGCAAATAAACGCTTATTCAATGCATTGCCTCTTATTTTTTTTCACTGCATTAATCACAAATTGAAGTGATTGGTGCAATTTCTCACTCAAATTTTTGGCTACTAGGTTTTGTCGGTGGATGACACAGTGAATTGCAGTTACCTCTGGTATAATTTTTTAAAGATGGCTTATTAGCCCACGAAATCACCCGACCATGGCAGGAGCTCCATTTGTTGCCACCGAAATAACGTTTGTGAATTGAATCGATTTTTCTTAAACAAATTATCAGGAAAATAAATGTTTATACATCTTTCGTGCCCATTTTTAAAGTTTTCGCGAATAGAAACTCTTCATGGATTTCTTAGTCAATCAAATCGTACATATGCCAACAATCATGCTTCATTACTGGGTAAGGTTGATTCGTCCAGTTGAATAGAAAAATGAGTCTTTTTGTGTCATTTTTTGAATAGAAAAGTAGCAATGAAATTAATAAATTAATTATTGCAATAAACTAAACAAAGAACCGACAGTAAACTGATTCTTAATCTTAAAAGCAATAAATTGCTAAGATCAATAAAAAATTTAATGAAAACGACTGAGCTGATTTCATTTTTTTTTACCTGTAAAATAAGTCGTTAAATAATAAATTAAAAGTATGAAGTTATCAAACTGTTCGTGGTAAAGAACTGTAGTAAGGAGTGACCCGGCTCCATAGTAACTGAAAATCTAAAAAACGGAATTTTGATATCAATAGCTAAATCAAAAGAATTGTATTTTTATGCTGATTTTAAATAAATGAGTTTCATTAAGTTTAATCTTACCCATCAAAAGTTAAAAGCCTGAGGAAATTTGCCTCATTTTAGAAAATAAGGGTACACCCCTCCCCCCACATATAATCTTGACGAAAATCATACCATCTAATTCAGCGTATTAAGGAACCCTACTGTAGAAGATTCTAGTTCCTATCTACAAAAATGTAGAATTTTGTATTTTTTGAAAGAAGACAGATTAGGGATGCGTGTTTATTTGCTTTTTTTCGGGGGTGATCGTATCGACCCAGTGGTTCTAGAATGTCGCGAGAGGACTCATTCTAACGAAATTAAAAGTTCTAGTGTCCTTTTTAAGTGACCAAAAAACTGGAGGGCACCTAGGCCTCCTCCCACGGATCAAAATTTTGAGATAGCCATTTTGTCCAGCATAGTCAAAAAACCTAATAACTTTGTCTTTGGGGAAGATTTAATCCAAAAGTTCCCAGGGGAAGGGCTGCAAGTTACAAACTTTGACCATTGTTTGTACATAGCAATGGTTGTTGGAAAGTGTACAAACGTTTTCAGGGGGACTTTTTTGCGTTGGGGGGGGAGTTCGGTGGGAGGAATTGAAGTGAGAGGATCTTTCCATGGAGGAATTTATCATGCGGGATGAGAATTTCCATGAAGGATTTTCTAGCATTATAAAAAAAAAAATGAGAAAATAAATAAAGTTTTCTTCAACTGGAAGTAAGGAGCAGCATTAAAATGAATAGATATTATTACGTAAATAAGGGGATTCATCTCTTACTCAATACCTCTTCAGAATACCTTTGTGATGCAGGGGTCATTCTTAAAAAAATGTTAAAAAATTCGAGCTTTAGTGTAAAGAGCAAGGTATTGACGAGCTTTTTTTCTTTGAAGATACAACTCTATAGATATCATCATTTAAAATTAACCATTTTCCCAAAGTCATTAGATTCTGTACGATTTTCACTTCTCAAATCCAGTCATTTTTAATGCTAACACTCACCACAGATTAAAGACTAAAAATATATATCGCTAATAGGAAACTTACTGATTTTTTAAAGATTGATTCAGGTCATTGTTTTCAATATGCTTCAATAAGGTATTTAATCCGTCTTGTAATTTCTATGTATTATATTTACTTTGCTGCAAAACATAACTGTTCTTTCAACTTGAATTTGCTTAACGATAAAACATATCGTGCAAACATCTCTTCCCATTCCAGGGTTAAATGGTAACCGCTTGTAATTTTTACTGCGGCACTCTAGGTTTCTTTTCGCTATTGTTAGCACCTTCAACATCCATTAGAGTAAACTTATCCATATCTAAGGAGTAATATCATTGTTGTTGACACACTGAACTCTTTTTCATACTGAAGCAAATTCACGCAAGACTGTGTAAACCTCAACCCCCTATTACGTAACACACAAAAGTAAACATTTCCTATGACGTAAAATGCAACTGCTGGCTGTCATAGAATCCGGGGGTAGGGATACGTTTAAAACTAGGGATAGGGATGAGTTTAAAAGGAGGCATATTTGTGACATGGAAAGCCTTCAAAACCAGGGGTAACACCCCTTAAAAGTCATAGAATCTTAATGAAAATCATACCATCACATTCAGCATATTAGAGAAATCTGCTCTAGAGGTTTCAAGCTCCTATCTTCAAAAATGCAGATTTTGTGTTTTTGCCAGTAGAAAAATCACGGATGAGTGTTTATTTGTTTGTTTTTTTCTCATGAGGGATAATATTGATCCAGTGGTCCTAGAATATCGAGAGAGGGATCGTTCGAATGGACATTAAAAGTTATTTAATTCCGTTCGAAATCAAATCAAACGGAATCAAGTGGTCGTAGGTGCTGGCAACTGGGCCCCTCCCAGACCCTTTTTCCGCAAAATTATCCGATCAAAAATTAGAAATAGCCATTTTTTTCATTATAGTTGAAAGACACAATAATTCTGTCTTTAGCTGTAAAATAAACCCCCACAGTACCTGGGGAGAGGCCTGTAAGTTATGAAATTCGCCCATAGCTCACGTATAGTATTTGTTAGTAGTATCCGTTGTAGTTCAATCTATTTAAGCGGGCCCATGTCCAGATACTCTAAGTGGGTTCATATCCCTTTTGTTTAAGCGGGTCAATATCCCATCATCCATACGACACATATGCCGTTTTCACAACTTCCGGTTGATAAGGAAATTCTTTGGAAACAATATTTCGTACCATAATTTAAAGGAGCTTGAAGTGACCTGGTGTTTAATAAACTAAGTTTTGATATGGATTCTAACATACAATTGGCATAGTTTTTTTTTACTCTAATGGTATCGACCATGCTGGTTCTTTTGACGCCATACGACACTTGTTTCGAATCCCAAATTGTAACGGCACCTAAAACTGTAATGACTACAACCGTCCAGGTGTCCTTTTATTAGTATAGTGGTTTCAAGCACATTAGTTTTCCGTTATTGGGGACTGCACATGAGTTTGGGCCTTCACACTCCCATCCAGGGCCTCAATGCTCCTCCCCCTTTTTTCTTAGATTTTTCTACTTCATATTAGCTAAGGCGCTAATATGCATCACCAAATATAATTTCTTAAAAGTTAAATTAATCAACTTAGTGAAATCAAGCATAAAGATATATGTCCATATTAGTCATTTATCTTCTACTGACTATGACATAGAAATGAATGTGCTACCGTCTCGCATTACTTTATCTGTAACTTGGAAGGTCAACAAGAATTTTTGATACTTTTTGTTTATTGGAATCAACCGATTCCTCAAAATTTTCATTCGATAGTATCTTGGGCAAAATCAGAGTTTGGCGCCACAATATGGAAAAAAAACACGTTTGCTCAGGGCAGAATTATTTTGGTCACTGAAAAGGCCAATAGAATTTTTGATTTTCAGTAAGATGAGCCCTCTTTCCATCACTTAGGACCATTGCTCGATAGGATCATCCATGGGGAACAAATAGTAACAAATAAACAGTCACCCGTGATTTTTTTTTTTTTTTTACGAAAAAAGTTCCATATTCTTGAACTTAGGACCTTGAAACATCTATAAAAGGGATGTCTGATACGTTGAATCTAATAGTGAGATTTCATTAATATGGAGCGTTTCTTCCCTTTTTGAAAATTCTGCAACTTTTCTCAGGCTTGTAGCTTTCGATCAGTTACATCAAACTTAATAACATTTATGCATTTGAAATCAATATAAAAATTATTTTTTATTTATTTTTTATAATTATTTTTTGGTATTGATATCTTTTTTTAGAGTTACAATTATTATTGGTCCTAGTAGCACCTCACTTATAGTTCGTTGCCACAAACTATTTGATAAGTCATTAAAATATAGAATAGTACATTAATTGTTAGAGGTTTTAACCCACAAGTGGTTAGCTCTTTATTTCATTTTTTATTCTAAAAATATACATGCTAAATTGATTTTTGTTATTATGTCATTGCAATGAAAATTACAATTGTAAAATGTTTTTAACTTTCCAGCGACTAGGCCTTGGTTTGTTTTTCTGATGGCAAATTTCAGCGAACCGAATACACACACACCAAGACACTTTGCAATCCAACTACCAAAGTAAAATTCTAACAGAACTTCACTTTATAGTTGCTAAATTCTTTTTGTTTTTCTGTCATTACCATGAAAATTACTACTTCAACTCTAGAAAAGTTTAGTCTCCTATGATTAACCCTTTTGTGGGGCTCACAGAT
The DNA here is from genome assembly GCF_032884065.1 of Artemia franciscana. Taxonomy (NCBI): domain Eukaryota; kingdom Metazoa; phylum Arthropoda; class Branchiopoda; order Anostraca; family Artemiidae; genus Artemia; species Artemia franciscana. The sequence continues at coordinate 7,680,400 of NC_088873.1, forward strand.
TTAAGAACTGAATATTTATCCGCATATCCGAGAAATTTTTTTGTCAGGCAATAGGATATTTGGCTTCTGAAGCAAAATTTTACACAACCTAGCTTTAGTATTACAAATTATTTTTCACGATTGTCATTAAAAGGGGAATTAATCCTTCAATTGATAAAAAAATACAATTAAATACATTCCAGTACAGAAAATACATTGGCAAAAAATACATCTCTCTAGTGTCTTCTCACAAACCATGCGCCGCAAATTTTGAAAACAAAACTTTTGGATTGAAAGCTCAAATAATCTTGTCTTTTCAGGAGCGTTTCTTGTGCCTTACCTCATATGCCTGCTTTGTGGAGGTGTACCTATATTCTTTTTAGAAGTTGCACTGGGTCAGTACACAGCCCAAGGTGGAATTAGTGCCTGGAGAATTTGCCCGATATTCCAAGGTGAAGTTTTTTTCAGTAAAACAATCACAGCTTTTACAACTACAAAGTAATAATGACGTGTTTATATATTTTGTTTTTAGCAGAATATTACTAAGGGAAAGATATTCAACATAAGTATCAACTAAGAGAGCTATTATTTAAAAGTGGTAAAACATACAAGCTGAAGAAACCCTTCTATGCGGTGAAACTTTATACAAAAAAACGGCAAAATATAATGCCAGAAAGAAAAAATGAAAAGAAGCTTCCTTCATAACGAAAGCCAAAGTGCACGTAACTTCTAAGAGTGGGAACTGATACTTGTACCAAAAATCCCCAGTACCCATCTAGCCTTTGGAGTTTCTTCTTTTTTTTAATAATAAGGCAGAATTTGTGCCTTCAGTTAAACTGGTAAAAATAGTTTGGTAACAAGTGCATGGTCTCAAAGTTTCGAAAACACAATTAAAAATTTTGAAAAAACCTCATGAAACACCATATACTAGATGGAGAGGTGATTTTTTCTTCTACATCAACACCAGTTTCGACCCTTATAAGCTACCCATGCTCGTTGTGGAACAGCTTTGTCTTTGTAGCTTCTTATAGTTTGCTCCTCTTTATATACATGCTCAGCATAACTTGTACACTTTGTAAAACAAGTAAAACTATCTTTCAGTATGAATATATTGTATGCAACCCTGTTTAACTTCTGATTCAACACAAACCAGCTACTAACCTCTTTTCGTATAATGCGCCAATGTTATTCTCGCATATAGCACTAATACCATTAATGTGTATATTTGATATACCTTATAAGGATTAAATAAAAAAAACTAATTTTTTTAGCTGAAAGTAAGGAGCGACATTAAAACTTAAAACGAACAGAAATTACTCCGTATATGAAATGGGTTGTCCCCTCCGCAATCCCTCGCTCTTTACGCTAAAGCTTTTAATTTTTTTAAAAAGTAGAATTGTGGCAAAGAGTCAAACTTTAGCGTAAAGAGCGAGGGATTGCGGAGGGGACAACCCATTTCATATACGGAGTAATTTCTGTTCGTTTTAAGTTTTAATGTCGCTCCTTACTTTCAGCTAAAAAAATTAGTTTTTTTTTATTTAATTTCTGAACGTTTTTGAATTAATGCATGTTTGGTTTTGGCTCTCCGCACATAAATTATTAAAATGAAATTTGTATATTAATTCTTTTTTTGTCTAAATGGCTTTCTCTTAGTTTTGATCAGACGATTTTGAGAAATAAGGCGTGGAGAAGGAGGCCTAGTTGCCCTCCAATTTTTCGGTTATTTAAAAAGGCAATTAGAACTTTTAATTTTTAACGAACGTTTTATTAGTAAAAAATATACGTAACTTAAGAATTAACTTACGTAACAAACTTTCATAACCTTATGTTTTCATTATGTATACGAGGGGGTTTGTACCCTCGTTAATCCCTCGCTCTTTACACTAAATCGTAAGTTTTGTCCCAATTCTTTAAGAATGACCCCTGAATCAAAAAGGCCGTAGAATAAATAGTTGAAATTACTAAAAATACTTTTGCATAAAGAGCAAGGTATTTATCTCCTCCTAAATACCTCGCTCTTTATGCTAAAGTATTTTTAGAACCCCTCATATGCGTAATAATCTCTGTTCGTTTTAAGTTTCAATGCTACTTCTTCCTTTCATTTGAAAAAACGTTTTCATGTTTATTTTTCATTGTTTTCTTATAGTAATGCTAGAAAATCCTGCGCCCTTTTCATTGAATTTTTCTTCCCCCATGACAGATTCCTCCAAGGGAAGATCCTCCAACATAGCCCCCTCTCCTCAGCCCCACCCCCAAACAAAATAAAATCCCCCTGAAAACATCTTTACACTTCCCAATAACCATTATTATATGTAAACACTGCTCAAAGTTTTTAACTTGCAGCCCCTCCCCCAGGGATTGTGGGGGAGTAAGTCATTCCCAAAGACATAGTTATTATGGTTTTTGACTATGCTGAACAAAATGGCTATCTCAGAATTTTGATCCGTTGACTTTCGGAAAAAATGAGCGTGGGAGGGGGCCTAGATGCCCTCCAATTTTTTTGGTCACTTAAAAAGGGCACTAGAACTTTTCATTTCCGTTAGAATGAGCCCTCTTGCGACATTCTAGGACCACTTGGTCGATACGATGACCCCTGGGGAAAAAAAAACAAACAAAAAAACAAACAAATAAACACGCATCCGTGATTTGTCTTCTGGCAAAAAATACAAAATTCCACATTTTTGTAGATAGGAGCTTGCAAATTCTACATTAAGGTTCTCTGATACGCTGAATCTCATGGTGTCATTTTCGTTAAGATCCTACGACTTTTAGGGGGTGTTTTCCCCTATTTTCCTAAAGACTAAACTTGATGAAACTTATATATTTAAAATCAGCATTAAAATGCGATTCTTTTGATGTAGCTATCGATATCAAAATTCCATTTTTTAGAGTTTTGGTTTCTATTGAGCCGGGTCGCTCCTTACTACAGTTCGTTACCACGAACTGTTTGATAAAACTTTCGCCAAAGCTCTTCTATAGGCTGAATCAAGCATTTGCTTATAATCTATAAAGCTAAGGACGAATAAAGTCTGATGACTGAGCCACTTTTCAGTTAAGAGTACATCTAACACCAATAATTTGGTCAACGCATGACCTCCCCTTCCTTAAACCACGCTGTTCTTACATTAAAATTTTATCTACATCATTTCTTAGTCTAATAAGCATCATCATACCAAGTAATTTGCTTCCTACAGAAAAGAAAAATCAAATGCCACTATAATGATCCTCATTTACATTCCTTTTTTAACAATATCATATAAATAGTTTTCAATAGTTTATCTCTAACTAAACTACCACCAAAAAAAAATCATGTTTCGCATAATATCTATACTAAGGACTTTTTGCTACTTTCTCTAATTCTTCCTAAAAAAATTCTTCACTTTTAAAGAGTCACGATTTTGCCCTATATAACTTTCTGTAGCTTTATAATGGTTTAGCTTATTCTAAAAATGTTCTGCCCTTCTTTTTTTTTGTCTACTGTCACTAATTTTCACTCCATTCCTACCTTTAACTGCAGCAAGTCAAAATTGGTACATCCCTCTAAGTTTTCAACTTAGTATTACAATATTTTACAATTATGTTCCCTTTGTTACATACTTTCAATATTCAGAAACTTTATCCATGGTCCCCATTTTACTTCTCCTTAATTCATATTTTAATGCTTTCTCTACTTTCCTTACAAACTTCTTATTTCTACAGAACTATCACTCAAATAGTTCTTTTAAAAGTCCCTCCTCTTTAGCGTTTTCACTAATATTCCTTGTTGTATTTAAGCTTTACTCTCCAACTCCATCTGCTATTTCACAAACCATTTTCCAAAACTTGTTCCATCCATTTTCTATATTGTCAAGTTTTAGTTTCTTTAGTTATATTAAATAAAAAAAACTAGTTTTTTTAACTGAAAGTAAGGAGCGACATTAAAACTTAAAACGAACAGAAATTACTCCGTATATGAAATGGGTTGTCCCCTCCGCAGTCCCTCGCTCTTTACGCTAAAGTTTGACTCTTTGCCACAATTCTACTTTTTAAAACAATTAAAAACTTTAGCGTAAAGAGCGAGGGACTGCGGAGGGGACAACCCATTTCATATACGGAGTAATTTCTGTTCGTTTTAAGTTTTAATGTCGCTCCTTACTTTCAGTTAAAAAAAACTAGTTTTTTTTATTTAATTTCTGAACATTTTTGAATAAATGCATGTTTGATTTTGCCTCTCCGCACATAAATCATTGAAATGAAATTAGTATATTAATTTTTTTTTTTTTTTTGGCTAAATGGCTTTCTCTTAGTTTTGATCAGACGATTTTGAGAAATAAAGGCTGGGGAAGGAGGCCTAGCTGCCCTCCAATTTTTCGGTTACTTAAAAAGGCTACTAAAACTTTTAATATTCAACGAACGTTTTTATTAGTAAAAAATATACGTAACTTAAGAATTAACTTACATAACAAACTTTTATATTCTTATATTTTTATTATGTGTACGAGGGGGTTTGTACCCTCGTTAATACCTCGCTCTTTACACTAAATCGTAAGTTTTGTCCCAATTCTTTAAGAATGACCCCTGAATCAAAAAGGCCGTATAATAAATAGTTGAAATCACTAAAAATATTTTAGCATAAAGAGCGAGGTATTTATCTCCTCCTAAATACCTCGCTCTTTATGCTAAAGTATTTTTAGAACCCCTCATATGCGTAATAATCTCTGTTCGTTTTAAATTTCAATGCTATTCCTTACTTTCATTTGAAAAAACGTTTTCATATTTTTTTTTTCATTGTTTTTTTTATAGTAATGCTAGAAAATCCTGCGCCCTTTTCATTGAATTTTTCTTCCCCCATGACATATTCCTCAAAGGAAAGATCCTCCCACAAAGCCCTCTCCCATCAACCCCACCCCCAAACCAAAAAATCCCCATGAAAACGTCTGTACACTTCCCAATAACCATTACTATATGTAAACACTGGTCAAAGTTTGTAAATTGCAGCCCCTCCCTCAGGGATTGTGGGGGAGTAAGTCATTCCCAAAGACATAGTTATTATGGTTTTCGACTATGCTGAACAAAATGGCTATCTTAAAATTTTAATCTGTTGACTTTTGGAAAAAATGAGCATGGGAGGGGGCCTATTTGCCCTCCAATTTTTTGGTCACTTAAAAAGGGCACTAGAACTTTTCATTTCCGTTAGAATGAGCCCTCTCGTGACATTCTAGGACCACTTGGTCGATAAGATGACCCCTGGAAAAAAAAAAAACAAACAAACAAATAAACACGCACCCGTGATTTGTCTTCTGGCAAAAAATACAAAATTCCACATTTTTTAGATAGGAGCTTGAAATTTGTGCTATAGAATTCTCTGATATACCGAATGCGATAGTGTGATTTTCGTTAAGATTCTATGACTTTTAGGGGATGTTTCCCTCCTTTTTCCAAAATAGGGCAAATTTTCTCAGGCTCTTAACTTTTGATGACAAAGACTAAATTAATTGAAACTTATATATTTAGAATCAGCGTAAAAATTCGATTCTTTTGATGTATCTTTTAGCATCAAAATTCCGTTTTTTAGAGTTTCGTTTACTATTGAGCCGGGTCGCCCCTTACTACAGTTCCTTACCACGAACTGTTTGAAAAGAAAATAATTCGGTATTTCGGGGCTTCTGACATTATTACTCCTTTGCGGAAGTTAGGCTCAAAATTGAAAAAGGATTATATTTTTCTCCGGGCCCCTTCCACCTCTTAGTTCGTTTATTTTCCCGTTAGTTTTCACCTGTTTTCGCTTTATAGTTGTGTTATCTCTTAGCAGTTCTTTCGTTAGTTGAGTTATGGCTGTGGTATATATGTTTTATCGCTCGTATAGTTGTGTTATTTTCAAATTATACTCCATAATAGAGAGGCTCCGAACACCCAGCATTGTATATTAAGCTCTTAATTTGACGTTTTTTTCTAACGTGACCAGATTTGTCCTGCGACCTTTTCACTGAATTTTTTCCCCCATGGCATATTTCTCCAAGGAAAGATCCTCCCACATAGCCCCCTCCCTCAACCCTACCCCCAAAACCAAAAAAATCCCCCTGAAAACGTCTGTACACTTCCCAATAACCATTATTATATGTAAACACTGGTTGAAGTTTGTAACTTGCAACCCCTCCCCCAGGGACTGTGGGGGAGTAAGTCATCCCCAAAAACATAGTTATTATGATTTTCGACTATGCTAAACAAAATGGCTATCTCAAAATTTTGATCCGTTGACTTTGGGAAAAAAATTAGTGTGGGAGGGGGCCTAGATGCCCTCCAATTTTTTTGGTCACTTAAAAAGGGCACTAGAACTTTTCATTTCCGTTAGAATGAGCCCTCTTGTGACAATCTAGGACCACTTGGTCGATACGATGACCCCTGGGGAAAAAAAAAAACAAATAAACACGCACCCGTGATTTGTCTTCTGGCAAAAAATGCAAAATTCCACATTTTGTAGATAGGAGCTTGAAAGTTCTACAGTAGGGTTCTCTGATACGCTGAATCTGATGGTGTCATTTTCGTTAAGATACTACGACTTTTAGGGGGTGTTTCTCCCTATTTTCCTAAATAAGGCAAATTTTCTCAGGCTCGTAACTTTTGATGGCTAAGACTAAACTTGATGAAACTTATATATTTAAATACAGAATTAAAATGCGATTCTTTTGATGTAGCTATTGATATCAAAATTCCATTTTTTAGAGTTTTGGTTACTATTGAGCCGGATCGCTCCTTACTACAGTTCGTTACCACGAACTGTTTGATATCAAACTATTCCTGGAAAGTTCCTCTTAAAGTCTCATCCTGGAGACTACTAACATCATAATTTCCAGGAATTTAGTTCATTTTTCGCTCTTGTAGTTCAGCCTTCCTAAATTTCAGTGCTATATTAATCCTAGACACTACTAGACGACGATCTTTACTTTTAACATAAATAACAGTATTTCTATATACTCCGGTATCTTTTATCAGTCCTGCTAATCTTATGATTACAATAACGTAATCAATAAGGTTGACCGTCTTTACCGTCATGTGAATATTTTGTTAGTTTATGGGCCAATTTATGATTGGATATTGTACTGGTCATGCCTAGATTGTTATATCTTTGAAATTATAACAGTCTGTAATTATTACCGTTTTCGTTTCCTATGCCAAACTTACCTTGGCCAGGAAACCATCCATCCCTTATCTATCAACGTGGGTGTGAAAATCCCCTAATAAAAACAACATCTAAGAAGAAAAGAAAAAGAGATCGTCCCTGAACTGGGGGGGGGGAGGAAGTCGAAAGGAAGGATTTAAGGAAAATTGAAACTTCTTGGCAGGGCTTTAATAAGAACTTAGAGAGGGCCATGGCTTTCAGATAGAGGTGGGATATACATGGCTGTGTTTGCTTTAGGCGGGTTATTGCTATAGGGAGTTTCAATAAATCTAGAAGTAACAGTAGTAGCAGCAGTATTAGTAGTAGTAGTAGTATTAGTAGTAGTAGTAGTAATAGTAGTAGTAGTAGTAGTAGTAGTAGTAGTAGTAGTAGTGGTATCAGTAGTAGTTGTATATTTCCACCTGGGATAGTGTCTATTTTCTTCCTATAGCTGTATGTACAACTGATTTAAGTCACTACTATATCCAGCAGCCCGTTCTAAAGGAGCGTATACTACTATATACTTTTGTTAAGCACTTTTGTTTTACAATTTTTAGACATGAAACGGGCAACTAGTATTGTATTATCAACACCTTCCCAACTTAAGAAAGAGTTGGTAGCTTCGTTATTCATCATCAACCCTGCGCCCTGCCTATGCATTCCATCCTTCATGCTTTACTAAATAAATTCTATACCGTATTTCATTTTTCATACCCCTGGGATATGAGTTTAAAAACTCCTAACAAGTTCGGTTCCAAACGTCTAAATTCGTCAGCCAAAATATAAGTGCAATATTTCTTTTTAACGTTGTAACATTCTAAATTGCAAATCTCATGTGATTTAAACTATCAAAATTACAATTGACTCAGGAAAAGCAATGGGGTCCAAACCAGTGCAGACCACGGAATAACCCATCTTCTTAAGTCTACACAAATCACTTAAGCCAGACTAGAGCATGATTTCAAGAAGTCCTTAGGACCTCCAGCATAAACGAAGGCTTTGTACAATCCTGGGTCCGTCTTGGCCACAATATGGTTTTCCGCAGTTGGCGATGCTCTTCTATCAACAAGAGTTGAACTCGTGCACAAGCAACATTAGGCCTATTACCTCTGACTCGTTATATATTAATACCTTGAAATATTTTCATGCTATGGGGAGGCAATCCATAATAGATAACTGAGCTAGGAAGAGGTTTTTTAGCTCAAAAAGTCCCTCGAAAACAAACAAAAGCTAGAAGGACTGTCCATTAATGAGACTGCAACGCAAATGCTGTATTGTTTGCTAGGCTTAAATTCCATTGGGGATTGACCACTCCTCAACGTCACTCTGCAGTGCTGTCTGTCCTCGAGAACGATATCCCAAAATAATGTAGGACCTCTTTCCTCCAGGCCTATCCTAAAAACTTTCTACTCTCTCTCCACTTGGAAAGCTCTTTGCCGATTTGATTATATGTTAAAAGGAAGATCTAGATGGAAAAGTGGAAAATCTTATTACTTACAGATTTGCTAAAAAAAGCTCCTTAAAAGATGAACTCTGCCTTGGTAAGAAACGCGCGGAGTAAAGCTCAAGAGTTCCAGCCAATCAAAAATATTAAGGAGTGAACCTGCGTCTTCCCGATACTCAAGATCAATAGTCCGCAATCTACTGCCTCATCATTTTAATTGTGAAACAATCATTGTTCAATGAGTCATCATTTAACAGTAAGCATGGGAGGGGTGAAACAAAGAGTCTCAAGCGGGAATGTATTTAACTTACAAAAAAGGAAATGTATAATGAAAAGAGAAATCATCAATGTAACAGCACAAGCACAAAAAAAAGAAAAAAAAAGAAAAAAAGAAAGGAGATAGAAGGAGAAAGGGAAAACTGTTTTCCTAAATTAGTGGTTAATATAGACCAGCACTTGAATGAGGCCTTAACCCTACTCATCCATACAACCACATAGGTCAAACAGCATAGCCATACACAATCAACTATAAAGAATAATCCATGGACAGGCAGTCATGTCGTCAATAAGTATAAGTCGTCATTTACCAAACAATAAAAACAATAAAGACAAATAATTCAGGGGCAACAACCCAACACATGGTCTCATCAGGAGAATACACTTGCCTATGGGGTTTCGGCACTTTAATTTCTCTACCCAGTCAAATGTTGTGCCTACCACAGAATATCCATGGCATCCCCGTGGCAGGTATCACCCCCAAAATACATGCCTATGAAAAAAAACAGCAAATGTAGAACAACAAGTAACACCCAAAAAAACTTATCCTGTTAATATACTCCTCTTTTTAGCAACAATAAGTAAACTAAATGTGATGAATTTTACCAAATCACAAATATTAACACTTTGCAAAAAACCTGAATGAACTAAACAATTATAGAATTCATCTTTACCATGAGGCTATTTTTTAAAAAAAAAATCCGCTCTATTAGAAACACAAATCAAAATAAATGGCGCTGCATCATCTTTTCGCGAACCTCCGAAATTAGCCAAAATCTCCTTAAGTATTTCCAGATAATTCTTTTGGTAATTAGGGACAATGGCCCAAACTGACTCTTTTACGTGCTATCAAATATTATATTTTGATAATTCAAATTTATCAAAATTTATCTTTAACCGGTGACATCGGTCAGTCAAAAGTTTAATAAAAGTACTTTTTACTACAATAAACTCCGGTATTTGATAAATCCCGAGTATTTTAGTTGCTGGCTGAGTACTAAAACTTAATAAAAGCATTTTTGAATATATTGTTGCATGCAAAAGTGGTTTTTTATTAATTTTTTGATACTCAATCACAAATTAAAAGACTTAGAATTTACTAAATAGCTGAGTTTATTGTGGTCAAAAGTACTTTAAAAAAAATTATACTTTGTCGATAACTAAACATTCGGAATTTACCAGCTAGCCGAGTTTGTTTTATTCAAAAATGCTTTTATTATTTTTTTTGTACTTTGCCAACAACTAAAACACTCGAAATTATCAACTACCTGAGTTTATTCTAGTACATTTTCAAAAGTTTTGATACTCAGTCAGAAACTACTACACTCGGAATCAACCAAAAGTGCTTTTATATAATTTTTGAGTCACCAATGAAAAGACTCGGAATCTACCAAGTAATTGTGTTTGTTGTAATCAAAATAAAAAAAACAAAATAAAAAATCAAACATTTTCCTCGAAACAGGCCAATTGCAAGGCAAATCCTTGATTTAAGTCTGAGATTTTTACCAATAAATCAAAAGCGCTTTTCAGTTAATTTTTTGATAGTCACAAATTAAAAGACGTGGAATTTGCCAAGTTCCTCAGTTTTTTGTACTCAAAATTGATTTTATTAAATTTATATATATAGTCGGAAGCTATAAAACGCTCATAGTTTACCAGCTGCCTGAGTTTGTTGTAGACAAAAGTGCTTTTATTAATTTTTTGGTACTCAGCAAGCAACTAATAGACTCGTAACTTATCAACTACCTGTGTTTACTCTAGTAAAGAGTGCTTTTATTGATTTTTTGATGCCCAGTCTACAATTAAGACACTCGGAATTTACCTACTAACTGAATTTGTTGTATGTAAAAGTGCTTTTGTTTTATTCTTGATACTCATTAACCAATTAAACACTCAGAATTTAACAGGTAGCTGAGTTTGATGTGCTCAAAATTGCTTTTATTAAATTTTTTGATACACAGTTGGTAACTAAAACACTCGGAATTTACCAAATAAATGAGTTTGTTGCTGTCAAAAGTACTTTTACTATATTTTATACTCGGTCAGCTACTAAAACAGTCTGAATTTATCAGCTACCAGTTTTATTTTAGTTAAAATTGCTTTTATTAAATTTTTTATACTTAATCAGCAACTAAGACGCTCTAAATTTGAGTTTGTTAGTGAGTTTGTTACCTACTAACTGAGTTTGTTGCAGTCAAAAGTGAATTTATTAGTGTTTGGTACTCAGTCAGCAACTAAAACAATCAGAATTTATCAACTACCGGTGTTTATTATAGTCAAAAGTGCTTTTATTAGATTTTTGATACTCAGTTGGCAACTAAGACATTCAGAATTTACCTACTAGCTGATTTTGTAGCATACAACCGTGCTTTTATTTAATTTTTTCTACTTAGTCACCAATCAAAAGACCCGGAATTTACCAAGTATCTGAGTATGTTATACTCAAAAGTGCTTTTATGATATCAGAGCTTATCAACTACCTGTATTTATTGTAGTCAAAAGTGCTTTTATTAGATTTTTGATGCTTAGTCAGCAATTAAGACAATTAGAATTTATCTACTAGCTGTTTTCGTTGCATAAAAAAGTGCTTTTATTTAATTTTTTTCAAACTTCTCTAGAAACCCGGAATTTACCAAGTATCTGAGTTTGTTATACTAAAAAATGCTTTTATTAACTGTTTGATGCTCAGTCAGCAACTATGGCACTCGCAACGTGCTGAGTTTGCTGCTTGCAAAAGTTTTTTTATTTAATGGTTTCCTAGGGTAAATTACATTTGCTAGACACATCGTTGATTTAAGTCTGTAGTTTTTACCAATTTAACATCAAATTGTCCAATGGCCAACTTCATAAAAAATATTCACTTGACAGAACCATTTACAAATAGCCTCTCATATTTACGTAGAAATCCATTCAAATTGTCTTTGTCAACCTCATTACCAGCATACCATGTCCGATTCTAATATAATTATATTAATAAATTAAACTATTGTTTTCTTTCCTTTGGAAAAAATTCGCAATTGAAGCATAACTTTTTTCTCTTCTTTGAGAAAATTCAGAGCTGAAATTGAACTTTTTTCTTTTCTTTGGAGAAACTTGGAACAGAAGCATGACCTTTTCTCTTCTTTGGGGAAGCTCAGAACTGAAGTGTAAATTTTTTTTCTCATCTTTGGAAAAAATTCAGAATCGAAATGTAACTCTTTTCTCTTTCATGGAAAAATTCAGAAAGGAAATTGAACTGGTTTCTCTTCTTTGGATAAACAGAACAGAAGTATATTTTTTTTTTGTTTTTAAGAATAAAATCTTTTGTTTTGTAAGAAGTATAAATCTTTTTTATTTTTGTTTGTTTTTATTTTTTCTATTTTTATTAATTTTTGCATTTTTCCGTTTCTATTTTTTCATTTTTAAGTTTGTTTATTTTTGTAATTTTTTAATTTGTTTTCGTCCTTTTTATTTTTATATTTTTAGATTTGGTTTTATTTTTCGTTATTTCTCATTATTTCTTATTTTTAAATTTGTTTTTATTTATTTTTATTAGGATTTTTATTTTTTTTATCATCACCATGTCCACGTTGATAGTATCGATCACGCCATGGATATGTTGATATAAGTAGTAATTCCTCTGATTATGTTGATTTTAATAGTCCATTTGAATTCGAATAAACCGGTTTACTAAAGTGGTCAATCCCCTTATTAAGTTGATTCTAGGAGTCCATTTGAATTCAAATAAACAGTTTTATTTCTGTTTCCACCATGTTTAGTGGCGTGCAACTGATATCCATAGGAGGTATGGTTTCTAGTGCCTGATAGGGATATGAAAATTAGGGCATCATGGGAATATGTAAATTAGGGTCTCATGGGCTCTATAGGAGTTCTGGCTGCTAGGAATGGTCATAACAAGATCTGGTTGTTTGAGTCTGATAGGAATATGCAAATTAAATGCGTCGCTTGTATCCATAGGATATCTTTAGGATCTCAGGCATCAGGGCTGGACTCATCTATAGCATGAGGGAGGGCATGGCGACCTAATCCAAAATGTCATTACCACAAACTTTCCCCATTGTTAACATATATCATTGATTATTTGGATGTATACAGACATTTTTCGGGAGGATTTTTCTGGGGGGGAAGGGGGTACGTGGAAGAATATTTACATGGAGGAATTTTTGTGGGACAAGGAATTTTTCCATTGAGGTAGATATGGACTTCCGGCATTATTTAAAAAAACGATCAGAAATTAAATAAAAACAAACTATTTTTTCAACTAAAAGTAAGGAGCAGCATTAAAAATTAAGACGAACAGAAACTAAGACAAACGAAGGTTTCCCCCCTGAATACCTCACTGTTCACGCTAATGATTCTTTTTTACTGTCAAAACTGCTTATTATTCTAATTAAACTGCAAATGTGTTTCAGGAGTCCTTCTTAAATGATTGGAACAAAATGTCAAACCTTAGCGCAAAGAGCGAGGTATTGAGGGGGATAACTCCCATCTCCTCGTATGCGTAATATTTTTTTTTCATTTTAAGTTTTAATGTTGTTCCTTACTCTCAGTTGATTTTTCTATTTAATTCAAGCTGTTTTCCTAGCAGTAATATTAAAACGATCCGATAGAATTAATTTTAATTGTGAGTTTATGCAATTTCAAAGCTATTATTTTGGAATTTGTTTTATGTTCCTAAAACATTTGCTAAAAATACCAAATAGTGGCAAAAAAAGGAATAATGACGTGAAAAATCACGAACATGAACCTTGCAGAACATCTACCTCTCAAAAGCCATGCTGTGACGCATACTTAATTGCGTCAATTGGGGGGAGGCATTTGCAAAATAAAATGAAAGTAATTTTAGTTCCACTTGCCGTGGAAAATGTTTTGAAATAAATTATAGTTTATTTTGTGAGTAAATAATTATCTATCGTTGTGTAAAGAAAAAAACAGGAAACAAAAAAGGCAAAATTGTAGTTAATTTTTTTTCCCTTTTAAATTAAACTTTGGCCAAAACGTAAGACAAACGTTTATTCCATTATAGTAATTCTATTGTTTTTTCTTTGTTTTTCTTTATTCTATTACCATACTTATATTTTTCATTTTTGTTTTTCTTTAGGTATTGGACTTTCTACAACCATTATCTGTTGCCTGGCAAATTTATATTACATAGTTGTCATCGCTTGGGCTATACATTACCTTTTTGCCTCTTTTTCATGGGAACTTCCTTGGGGTTCTTGCAACAACAGCTGGAATACTGAAGCATGTACAACTTTTGCGGGGGGTGAAAATTCCACTCTTCTTGAGGGTAAACTGGCCAAAGATGCTACTCTTGAGTATTGGGAGTAAGTACCACATGCATTTTAGTCCCGATAGTACTTGCAACATGTCAAGTTTATTAAAATGTAATAACTCATTTTTTTATAATTAATCTAAGTAGTTTACTATTTTTTTTACCAGAAATTGAAACTATATATTAGTAAGATATTTATTTATTAGTACAAGTGAGAATAATTTATTTATTGAAAATAATTTTATTTATTGCGTGTTGGCTCATTTGTTTGTAAACTTATTTTTAATTCGAATTTGTAAATTCAACACGCTTGTTATTAATCGGTGAATTACTTTGCATGTTAGTAAGTTTATTTGGGAAATTTAGTAAAACAACTTTATATTAAGTATGTTATACTTATTAATCAAAACAGTTCAGTAATGTATAATAAATGTAAAGCGTTGATTTTAAATTAACTAACAAGAATTGATGAATGATAAGCTAGTAAATTTGCTCACTTATTCATTTGTTAATCAAAAAGCTATTTATTGGTTTAAATTTCCTAATAAATATAAGCTTACAGGCTGTAACGTATTACACAGAGTCATTTAAATACACAAATTTTTTATAAGATTAAAACTTACTATGGGTTATAGGATTGACTTGGCTTTACTAAGGTCCCTTCCCTATCTTTGTGGCTATTGGGGCCTTTCTATTCGAGTAACCTGATGGATGTGGGGGTGATATTCTAATCGATTTAGCATTGTTTGGAATAGCCAATGGAAGTTATTAGTCGATTCCTTAGGAGGTTGACTTTCGAAGGTTTCGTCTACTCATCATTCGAAGGTGATTCCCACTAACTGGATGGCTGCCATCTATTGAATGAGACCTAGCAAGAGGAAATAAAAGGATTTTTGATATGGTATGTAATAGTGTTCGATTAGCATATGAGTTTCAAGACATCTTCATTTGACGCCTGATCAACTCGGGTAATCCCGCTATTTGGTAGCGGTCACAGCTTAGATACCAATACAGTTATAAAAACTCCTATCTTGCCCATGAGAAGCTTTGGGTACAGAGCTCTGAACTTAGCGCCTCCTCTAAGCCCGCGCTCCGACGCGTAGATCGTGCTACAACACCAAGGCGGGAACACCATAGCTCTGAACTATTGGTATCTAAGCTGTAAATTGCTCCGACTTTTATATTCAGACTACCAGTTTCCTGTTTCCAGCCGCTAGCATCGCTACCACGCACTGTGTCCTAAAAATAAATCGAGTTCTCATAACTGTATTGGTATCTAAGCTGTGGTAGAGACATTAAGTTTTCAATCCAGATATTATTCACCTATAATCATCCTTTAATGACCAAGATCTGCTTGAGCATAGAGCTAAAGGGAATATCAAACAGTTTCAAGGTTGGACCTTCAAAAACGTTAACGATGCTCTGTATTTCCAAAGGGGTAGCAGGCCCTTGAAACAAACCAAGTCTTCGCCTGATCTGTTTTGAGAGATACTTATATTAAGTTAGGAGACCGCTTATGCAGACGAAGGTGGATGTTTTCAGCTATTTTTTCCTTAACTGCTACCTGCAGAGTTCATGAAGAATAACATCTTATTGTTAATTATAATTAACTAAGTGTTAATTATCAAATTTTAATAATGTTAAATCGAAATTTAATACTAATAAAATTTACTAATTAACTATTAGTTAGTTATTAGTATTTATTTTAGTTATATCTTAACAGTCAATTTACTTCCATTATTTCTTTCCCTTAATTTTGATTAGTTTCGTCATTTTCTTTTTGTCTTTTGTTGTCGGTATTCTGGTTGATAAATCTACAAATTTCAAAAAACTTTCTGTCTTCAGTGTAACACAAGCGACGCTCAAGCCCCTTAAATAGTTTTAAAAAAGTAGGGAGGTGGACCACTCTTATTTTCGATAGTTATTATTTATAAACCCTGTTAGGCTTGTGAGGTTATTTTGATGTTATTTTTATGGCTTTAAAGTTGATGTTGATATTATGACAATAATAAAAAAACATACTGCTCAAAATACCAATCATTTTCAGTTAGTGCAAGTCACGTTCTAGCACGGTTGCCACCCGGTGAAAAAGAATCACTAGATTTTACTGATTTTTGGGTTGATTTATTGATTTTCTTCAACAAGCTAGTGGTTTTACGCCTCAATTTGTTAATATTTTTGCTTAGATACATAAAAATCCCTAGAAATAGTAATAAATTGCTGGGAGTGGCAACCCAGTGTTCTAGTCCTTATAACGTTATAACGTCAGGCGAAGGTCCTACTTTTTTTATGTAGTTTGTGTTCATTTTAAGTTCAACTTAAGTGTTTATCTTTATTCTGTGTTCGTAATATAATATGATTTATTCCTGAAAATTAGCTATGAAACGCCCACATAGGACGAACTTGCACTTCAGAGTCAATAAACGCAACAAGAAATAAGACAAAAAAGTAATACTGGTCAGAAAAAATTAAGTATTTCAAAAATATTAAAAAGAACTAAAACTCGCGAAATAAATTTTTTTTTTTCTAGTAGGTTACTTTAAAAGTTTTACTGGTTCCGGTGGACCCTCCTCAGCTACATTTCTACCATACTTCCAAAACTCGACAAAAATGTGAAGATCAGATTCACCTATGGAAATTTGCTTTGTGGCTGAGATCTAACCACGAAATAACAGTTTTTGAGAAAAAAAGTGAGAATTGATTGGTTGATTACTAAACTGATTGTGCAGTGAGTGGTTGTCAAAATGTAAGATTGACCAATCAAAAAAATTGTTTCCATTCAACTTATTTTTTTTCATCTACTCATAAAACAAGGAACCAATAAATCATCACTTATTTTATTTCGAAATAATTGGAATGAAAAAATTAAAAAAACTATTCTTTTTTGCGTTGTATTTATTCAAATACATGAACATTTCTCTTCTAGGATTCAGCCATGTTTCGTATAAAATACCTACCTATACATTAAAAAAACATTTTACTAGTAAACTTATGGCGGTCTCACTTAAAGGATATGGCTATTTGAACAGAAAAGGAGCAAAGAAATTAATGAATTAATGATTGCAATAAAATAAAAAAAAGAACAGAAAGTAAACTGATTCTTTATCTTAAAAGCAATAAATCGCTAAGATCATTAATAGAGTCTTATAAAACCGACTGAGCCGATTTAATTTCTTGTTTCTTAACGTGTAAAATAAATCGTCAAATATTAAATTAAAAGTATGAAGTTATAGCATTCAGGCAGGTGATTACTTACTTTTTCCGACACTGACAAATACAAACATCGATTCACTTTACTTTTCTCTTCAAAAATTCGGGAACAAATGAAAAACGTTTATCCTTAGCATTCGTATCAAGCAGTTCGTGGTAACGAACTGTAGTAAGGAGCGACCCAGCTCAGTAGTAACCGGAACTCCAAAAAACGGAATTTTGTTATTAATATGTGCATCAAAAGAATTGGAATGTTATACCGATTTAAATATATAAGTTTCATTTAGTTTAGTCTTACCCATCAAAAGTTACGAGCCTGCGAAAATTGGCCTTATTTTTAAAAAAGGAAGAAACACCCCTAAAGGTCATAGAATCTTAATGAAAACTACACCATCAGATTCAGCGTATTAGAGAACCGCTGTGTAGAGGTTATAAGCTCCTATCTGCAAAAATGTGGAATTTTGTATTTTTTTTTGTCAGAGGAGGGATCAGAGATGCGTGTTTATTTGTTTTTTTTTTCCAGGGGTGATCGTAATGACCCAGCGATCCTAGAATGTCGCAAGAGGGCTCATTTTAACGAAATTAAAAGTTATAGTGCCCTTTTTAAGTGACCAAAAGTTGGAGGGCAACTAGGCCCCCTCCTACGCTTATTTTTTCCCAAGGTCACCAGATCAAAATTTTGAGATAGCCATTTTGTTCAGCCTAGTAGACAAATCTAATAAGGATGTCTTTGAGGACGACTTAATCCCCTACAGTCCTTGGGGGAAGGGCTGCAAGTTATGAACTTTGCCCATTGTTTATATATAAACACTTTGCCCATATAGTATTAGCTATTGGGAAGTATACTGACGTTTTCAGGAGGACCTTTTTTCTGGTAGTGGGGGGTAGGGGGTTACGTGAGAGGATCTTTCCATGGAGGAATTTATCATGGGGTAAGAGTATTTCCATGAAGGGGGCGCTGGATTTTCCGGTGTTGTTTAAAAAACAACACCGAGAAATTCATTAAAAAACAAATTTTTTAAACTTAAAGTAAGGAGCAACATTAAAAATTCAATCAAACAGAAATTATTGCGTATATGAGGGGGTTTCGTCCCCTCCTATATACCTCGCTCTTTACGATAAAGTCTTTAGTAGTTTCAAAAGAGCTATTTATTCTAATTACACCGCCTTGTGATTCAGGGGTAGTTCTTAATAACTGGAACAAAATTCAAACTATAGTGTAGAGAGGGAGGTATTGAAGAGGGAGTGAACTCCCTCATATATATAATAGAAATATACGAATGGAGAAGTTTGTTACGTAAGTTAATTTGTAAGTTACGTAAATTTATTACTATTAAAACCTTTGTAGATAAAATTAGGTCCCCTCCCGCAACATTTTTTCTCAAAATTGTCCGATCAAAACCGTGAGAAAGCCATTTAACCAAAAAAGTAAGATTAATATGCAAATTTTGTTTTAATTATTCAAGTCAAAATCAATACCTGCATTAATTCCAAATTGTTCAGTAAATAAAAAAACAAGTTTTTCCAACTGAAAGTAAAGAGCAACATTAATAGATACAGCGAACAGAAATTATTACGTATATGAGGGGGTTCATCCCCTCCTCAATACCTCGCTCTTTAGGCTAAAGTATTTTTAGTAATTTCAAAAGAGCTATTTTTCTTAATTAAACAGCCTTTGTGATTCAGGGGTCATTCTTAAGGAATTGGAGTGAAATCCGAACTTTAGTGTAAAGAGCGAGCCATTGACGAGGGCGCGAACCCCCTTATATACGTAATAAAAAGATACGAATATAGAAGTTTGTTATGCAAGTTAATTTGAAAATTACGTGTATTTATTACAAATAAAAACGTTCTTATATAACATTAAAAGTTCTAGTGGCCTTTTTAAGTAAAAAAAAATGGAGGGCAACTAGGCCCCTTTCCCCTGCCCCTTGTTTCTCAAGATCGTTTGATCAAAACTTTGAGGAAGCCATTTAGCCAAAAAAAATGAAATTAGTATGCAAATTCCGATTTAATTATTCATGTACGGTGAGCCAAAATCAAAACCTGCTTTAATCCAAAAACATTCTGAAATCAAATAAAAGAAACAAGTTTTTTCAACTGAAAGCAAGGAGCGACACTAAAACTTAAAACGAAACGAAATTATTGTATATATGAAAGAGACTGTCTCCTCTTCAATGCCCTGCTCTTTGCGCATCTTGGAGTCAATATTTGTTGAAGCTGTTGCTAGTGATATGAGAGGCAACCCTTTAAAGCCAACAGTTTTAACAATTAGCTTCCTTAAAATTCCTCCTTCTTTCTCCGTTCCAATTCCCCTGAAATGTCTGTTAATACTATGAAATTACTGGGCGTTACCATCTCAAGCGACTTAAAATGGGATTGCCGCGTTAATGATTTCTTAAAACGTACAAATACTGAATGTTTTCTCCTCGAACTCCTTAATAAATTTAAATGTCCTAAGTCCCATTATTTGATGATTTTTCTCCCTTTGTACGTCCTACCCTCGAGTACGCTTGTCCTGTTTGGCATCCTGGCATCTCCAATGATTTGTCGGACAGAATAGAGGCAGTTCAAAAAAGGTGCCTAAGAATTATCTTCAATGGGGGTAAAGTACATTACACTTCCCTTCTTCGGAGAGCAAATCTAGTCACCCTTAAAGATAGGAGAACACAAGTTTCCTTGCGTTTTGCCCGCAATGCCGCGCATAACCCTCGTTCTACTTCTCTTTCCCTAGTGAACATTTAACCCCCCCCCCCCGAACTTGTCAAAACGTTCTGTTTCAAGAAAAATCTCCCTTCTTGCCCCAAAAAGAGTTTCCACTGAAAGATATAGAAGAACGTTCATTCCTCACATAGTTGAAATTTTAAATCAATAACCCCCCCCTTTCTCACTTCACTTTTATCTTATAGTTTTAGTGTTTATTTTGCAATTGCGAACTTTGCAATTCTTGCTAACTAAAACTTGCTGACCTTTGTTTAAATTTGTTTTCCCTGTTTTAATTTTTCCTGTTTTTTAATTTGAGTTCTTATCGTTTCACTTTTTATTGATTGCAATTTCATGATTTTATACTGACACTTAAGTGCGAATTTGGCGCTTTTGGGCTTTGATAGCCGCTTTGTTGAAAAAAATCTTATCTCTTATCTTAGCTTAAGTTTGACTCTTTCTCACAACTCTAGTTTTTAAAACAATAAAAACTTTTTTTGATTTTTTGATGTTTATTTATATTTATTGATTTATGATATTTATAAATTCACCGTTGAGCATTAAGGCGACGGTTATTTATCAGTTATTAGCTTCGGTTACTATTTGCGCGAGTTAAAATGAACGAAACAGGTAAAATGTAAACGAGCTATTAGCCTAGCCACTGTATATCTCGTAGAAAAACAAAGATTTTTGTACGACTCACATCAGCACGCAAAGCAAATATGCTCCTTTAAAACATTAAATAAAAAAACTAGTTTTTTTAACTGAAAGTAAGGACCGACATTAAAAGTTAAAACGAACAGAAATTACTCCGTATATGAAAGAAGCTGTTCCCTTCTCAACGCCCCGCTCTTTACGCTAAGGTTTGACTCTTTCTCTCAATTCTACTTTAATAAAAAGTAAAAAACTTCAGCGTAAAGAGCAAGGCGTTGAGAAGGGAACAGCCCCTTTCATACACGGAGTAATTTCTGTTCGTTTTAATTTTTGATGTCGCTCCTTACTTTCAGTTAAAAAAACTATGTTTTATTATTTAATTTCTGAACGTTTTTGAATTAATGCATGTTTGATTTTAGCTCTCCGCACATAAATTATTAAAATGAATTTTGCATATTAATTTTTTTGGGCTAAATGGCTTTCTCTTAGTTTTGATCACACGATTTTGAGAAGTAAGGCGTGGGGAAGGAGGCTTAGTTGCCCTCCAATTTTTCGGTTACTTAAAAAGGCAACTAGAAATTATAATTTTTAACGGACGTTTTTAGTAGTAAAAAATATACGTAACTTAAGAATTAACATACGTAACAAACTTCTATATTCTTATATTTTTATTATATATATGAGGGGGTTTGTCCCCTCGTTAATACCTCGCTCTTTATACTAAAGCTTAAGTTTTGTTCCAATTCTTTAAGAATGACCCTGAATCAGAAAGGCTCGTAGAATAAATAGTTGAAATTACTGAAGATACTTTAGCATAAAGAGCGAGGTGTTTAGGAGGAGAAGAACCCCTCATATGCGCAATAATCTCTTTTCTTTTTAAGTTTTAATGCTACTCCTTATTTTCATTTGAAAAAACCTTATCATTTCAATTTTTTCATTGTTTTTTTTATAGTAATGCTAGAAAATACCGCCCTTTTCATTGAATTTCTTTTCCCCCATGGCAAATTCCTCCAAGGAAAGATCCTCCCACATAGCCCCCTCCCCTAAATCCCCCCAAACCGAAAAAAATCCCACTGAAAACGTCTTTACACTTCCCAATAACCATTACTGTATGTAAACAATGGTCAAAGTTTGTAACTTGCAGCCCCTCCCACGGCGACTGTGGGGGAGTAAGTCATCCGCAAAGACATAGTTATTAAGGTTTTTGACTGTGCTGAACAAAATGGATATCTCAAAATTTTTATCCGTTGACTTTGGGTAAAAAATGAGCGCGGGAGGGGGCCTAGGTGCCCTCCAGTTTTTTTGGTCACTTAAAAAGGGCACTAGTACTTTTCATTTCCGTTATAATGAGCCCTATTGCGACATTATAGGACCACTTGTCGATATGATGACACCTGGGAAAAAAACACAAAAAAAAATAAATAAAAAAAATAAACACGCACCCGTGATCTGTCTTCCGGCAAAAAATACGAGATTCTACATTTTTGTAGATAGGAGCTTGAAATTTTTGCCAAATGGTTCTCTGATATGCTGAATGCGATGGTGTGATTTTCGTTAAGATTCTATGACCTTTAGGGGATATTTCCCCCTATTTTCCAAAATAAGGCAATTTCCCCAGGCTCATAACTATTGATGACAAAGACTAAATTTGATGAAACTTATATATTTAAAATCAGCATGAAAATCCAATTCTTTTGATGTATTTTTTAGTATCAAAATATTTTTTAAGAATGTTTTTTAGAGTTTCGTTTACTATTGAGCCGAGTCGCTCCTTACTACAGTTCATTACCACGAACTGTTTGATAGGTTTCAGCAATTCTACTAATGATAAAAGTCCATGATACTGTAATGTAAGCTAATAGCCATCCAAGCTAACCCGTGGTCAAAATTCTAAGACAGAGAATTTTGATAGCATTGCATGCAATAAAAATCTGTTTTCTTAGTGACTTCAAATACATAAAACTGATTAAGTTTATAAAAAATACTAAAACTCCTGACATACTGATTGGCAGCCATGTACATTAGCAACTCTGCTAATAGGTTGTGAGTAGGTTGTTTGTTTTTTTTTTACTCATGTATATATTCAATTTTATAATCACAGTGTTGCCAACTGTGTATGACTGTCACAACACATTTCTACAGCTCCCGTAGTTCTGTGTAACACTGTGTAGGCATAGTTGCCAAGCTACAGGGGAAAGACTAAATTTTGTTCCCAAAAACATATTGGATGCACTATGTCTAAAATGACCTGGAAATACTATTTAGAGGCAATTTTTGAATTTTAGATTTCTCGTATAAAACAATAAGGCTGTCCAAATACCCACAGAGAAAACTTGGGTATTATTATGGTTAATTTAAAAAAATATTCCACAAAACAAGTTTTTCAAAGAAAAGTGAAGACCTCCATTAAGCTAAGAATGAGCAAGAATAAAGTCAAATAATCTTCCAAGCGTAAAACTACCCCAAAGCGCTATCAATAATGAAACTAAAAAGGAACAGCAATTACAATAAATAGCCGAGTCAAACTCAAAACGAGCAAAAATTAACATGAGTAGGGCTGATAGCCAACAGGCCTTTTCAAGACCAGAACACAATTTGCGCCTTACTGAAAACAAAGAAAAAAAAGACCGTGGACTATCAGTTTAATTGATATATGCTGATATTTCTTTCTTAAGGTTTTGACAATATTTTATTTATGAAAGCGAGAAATGTGAAAACGTTTCAAACGCGTTTTGTTTTCGAGTTGGACTACTAAAAAAGGCACTAGCCCTTTCAATTTCCAGTCGAATGAGCTCCTTTCGAAGTTTCTACGACGACAAATGGCCATCTCAAAATTTCTAACAGAACCATTTCGGGAAAACACGAAGTGGGGGGGGGGCATCCACCCTCCGATCATGCTGAACCTCAAGAAGGGTACTAAAACCTCTGATTATAAATCCAACGAGCCCCCTTCAAAGCTTATGCGATCATACTTTCTGTATTAACCTTGTTTGCCCCAATGGCATAAATTATAACCCTTGCCCTGAAGGGTCTAGGGGGGTTGTCATCCTCAAGTTCATACTTTCGGGACCTTTCAACTATGTTGAACAAAATAGCCATCTCAGATTTTGACTGGATGTTTTTGGGGAAATGGTAGGCATGGGAGAAGGTTAGTTGCCTTCCAATCACTTTCGACTATTAAGAAGGACCCTAGCCCTTTCAATTTCAATCGAATGAGCCCTTTTCCATGTTTCTACAACAACTCCTTCGAAATTAAGTCTCCTGGTCCAAAAAAAAAAACATTGTGCCCATATCGCTGTTTACTTAGGCAGCGCTATTGCGCTGCCTATGATTGAGTTTAACCCAACTCTTATGTGTCTGATCTGCTATTCTTCGATATAGCTGAAAGACCATTGTAGGTACAAAATATTTCTTTCTTGGATTTAAAATTTAAATTCGAAATATCTAATTTATTTCTTATTTAAAGATACATAAATTGAAAAAAGATAGTAAGTGATTTTTGTTCACTTCTCTATTTTAGACGGAATGTTCTTCAGGTAACGTCTGGTATTGACGAACCAGGAGGAATACAATGGGAATTAGCTGGAACACTTTTTATCGCGTGGCTCATTTGTATTGCGTGTATTTTCAAAGGAGTTAAATCAACTGGAAAGGCCGTATATGTGACTGGTAATGTTTTAAACAGGATTTTTCATGCATTAATATGAATATTATAATAATCATCGAGTGAAAATTAGATTTAGCTCTTATGTTTCAGATCAAAAGGTGTAGTATAGACGAACTTAGGAAACTGGTAGGGTGAGCTATAGCAGACCCCATCTTTTCATAGCCAGAAATAAATTCTTGAAGGATTTCGGTTGAGCTACTTTTATAGGGAAGATAAGATATACTAAATTTACCATAGAGCACTATTTGAAGCCAATTTTTCGATGTCTTCTTCCTTGCAGCGAAAGAAAGTCTTTTACCAGTCTATATAATAAAGCTTGCATCATAATGCCCTTTTCGATGTAGCCCTACATTCGTAATATAGAGGATCATTCTTGGATCTGTTTCCAACCTGTAATAACAGTAATAACAGACATGTAATGCTGTAATAACAGAACCAGCTTTGCGAAAGAGCTTAATGTAAAATTTATACATTATGTCACACCTCTTCGCAGGGTTGTACCATAGGTATACAATAGTCACACGAATTCAATTAACAACCGTTAACATTTACTTCACCCCGAGGATTAGTCAAAGAAAAAAATATGCGGGGTTTAATAGAACCAAACCTACCTGCTAAGGCTTGTAATTTCTACCGTGCCTATTGGGAGACAGGTGTATACCCTCTTGCCCCTCCCCCCTTTTCCGCCCTCAGATTGCAGAGCAATATAATAGCTTGGGGTTCTAGATTTAGGAAATGAAACAGCAAATAGATATTACTATACTGTCAATAAAGGAACCAGGACTAAAAGAAATAGAAATTGCAATAAATAATGAATTCGAACATGAAAAAAAAACAGAATCTAGATTTACTTTAATTAGAGAATGTGAAGTGCTGTAGCTACCGTGTACAATGTGAAGTGAATGTGAAATTACCGTTGGTCGATCCGTTTGCCCGATCCCGTTTCCAAAAAGACACGTGCCTAATTTTGTTGTGAAAAGCTAGGAAACAGATGGTATTAGGAGGTCTCAGACTCACTCTGATTCTCCAATCATGCCAATTGAAAAATCTTTGGGTTACTCCGTATCTGTGTGACTTCAAGCATATTGCAGTATACCCAATTTAATGCTGAAAAGTCAACAGTGTGAGAACGGCTTTGAATACTTTTTTGAGGATATAGGGTTGCCCCATTTCAGACTGCCAATGAAATGCAGCAGACTAAAAGTCCTTGTATTATTCTGTTTTAAAGACGGTGAAACAAGCCAGCCTTTCTGCAAATAAATTGGTTATGATAGCGTGAGGATAAGAACTGGAAGGGTCACGGGCTAGCTCTGGAATTCCAATGATACATCTTGAAGATTTTCAAGCGACTCTATTACAAACAAAAAATGTGTGTGGGGGGGGGAGGGGATCGGACCTGCTATCATTGACATTTTCCCAAGGGCCTTGGGATTTCAGTCTTGAAGTTGGGATCTTGGAATGAGTATAAATATTAAACCTAAGACCTCGGAGTTTTCTTCCAAGTCAATTTTAGGACATTGTGAAATTCTCAGTAGTAGCTGTGGGGGAGGTCACGGGCATAATATGTATCTTTAGATGGTTTTCAGACAAATCAGGACTTAGCCTGTTTGTACATATGAAATTTCTGATTTCAATAACAATAAGGTAAATATCAGGGCCTCAGCATTTTTGGAATTGTGTATTTTATGACCTGATTTTGAACAAGAAGCTGTTGTCACTTAGCCCTTTAAGGTTCTCTGGTATTATTGATCAGCTTAAAAAAAACGTGTTATTTTCATTTTCTTTGTCATAGGGTAACTTTCTAATATAACTCATAAGAAAGGAGCAAATGATAAGCTCCAATTTCTTTAAAAATGGGGACATATTTAAGTTTAGGGACAGTACTGAACAACAATTTTTGGCCTCAGTCCCAACCACAAAGAAGAAAAAAATGAACTCAAGCGGAATCACAAACAGGAATGGCACCGGGTGTGGACCCATGGAAAACACTCTTTTTTATTCCTAGATTTTAATTTATTATTCCGAGGAAATATTTTGGGGATGGGTAGAAAAAAGAAAAGGATGCGGCACTAGACCGTAAAGGTCTAAAGCGGGGGGGGGGTGCTGATATCCGTCTCAAGGTCCTTCAGCCAGGAAGTGCAATGGGGGGAATAGGGCTAGCCATCCTATGCTTTTGCAAACCCTTCCTGTTTACCATACCCAGATTTCTCCAGGTACTCATTTAGAGCTAAGGATTGGACTAGAGAATGGTCTAGCATCTGAAGCACTTTTATATCTTAGTCTAATATCAATTCGAAAACAACTACACGCTTGTTGCAGTAAATAATGAGGTATGAGGTATAATGAGTTATGAGGTAATAATGAGGTATAATGAGGTTGCAGTAAATTGTTGGGAGATAAGGGAGCTTGTGCAGTAAAGGGAGCAGGGAAGCTCCCTGCTAAAGGGAGCTTCAAGATAGTCTTCAAGAATTTCAGACGGTCCTCTGTGACAGGGATTATAAAACCCCACCTCAGCTTGTACCCAATAGACTCTAGCCCATTTACGAGGGAAAACCTTCCCTATCGGGCTCGTAATTATGCACATTACTTACGAATTTCCTGTCATATCTGTCCATCCGGCCTGAGCTTCAGATTGTCAGTAAAAACCACAGAGCCTTTATAATTTTCTGGTAGCAAACTGAAGTCTTGGACACAAAAAAAGAAAAAAAAAAGTACTGCTCCTGTAGCGAAATACCACAAAAAACAGCCGAACTTCCTCCTAAATTCTAGAGTGTCATTGTTGAAAACTGTATTCATTCCTTCATTTAATTAAGTTTAAATAGTTTTAAACAGCTTGCAATTTGCAAAAAGAAATTTTTTTTTAATAATTTTCAAATTAAAATAGCAAAACAGAATTGCTATCATGAATAAATCTTTCTGGCTTGACAAGCGCTTTGATTTCGAAGTTTTCCTTAAGTTCAAAAGATGCTCTACTCGTTTGTGATATTTAGATATTCACTTTACGTACTAAGGCCCTCAGTCCCAGCCTAGCATATTCGATAATATTCATTAATTTTATCATTTTACTTTAAAAATAAAGGTAGTGTCACTAGTTATAGCGCGTAGAGAGACACATTTTTTGCTATAAATCTATTTCTTACACTTAATTTAGTTTTAGTATTTTCAATACTATGATTTGCTTTTGGAAGTTCCTTTTTTTGGAAAATCCCCTCCTGAAGATACCCACTCGGAAAAATGTATATATATTTAACTATTACTATGTGTAAAAAGGGACAAACTACTTAAGGCACTTTTCTAAGGGGGTTTGGGGGCCATGTTATCCTCAAAGGCATAGTTATTGAACCTTTCAACTATGCTGAACCAAACAAAGATCTTAAGGCTTTATCAGATGTTTTTGAGGGAAAAAGAGGCATGGAAGGGGCTTGCCCTTAAAGCTAGTACCCTTGGGAAAAATACTTCTGGCAAAAAAAAAACAATTCCACATTTTTTTAGATAGCAGCTTGAAACCTCTGCAATAAGTTTCTCTGATTTGCAGAATCCTAATGATTTTCATTAAGGTCATTTGACTTTTGAGAGTTTTTCTCCTTTTTTCCAAAAATCAGGCAAGTTTTCTCAGGCACGTAAGCTTTGATGAACATCATCAAATTGAATGAATGTTATTTATTTGGAATGAACTTAAAAAGCCAGTTCTTTTGATGTATTAATTGTTATTAGAGTTCCTTTTTCCTTTTTTTATAGTTTTAGTTACTATTCGGTCGAGTCGTTGCTTACTTGCAGTTCATTACTGCGAACTGTTTGATACTTTTAGCCTTTCCTACAAAAAAAAATTCTTACTACTTTAAAGCAACGAAGTATCTGCTAGAATCTTAAAAGCCATGTCTGCTACATCAATCTTTTTATGTATGATCCCTACCATCTTACTTTTAGCGTCCTTATCTCAAACAACAGTTCTTATCATTTAAAGCAATTGAGCTTCTACCATTATTTTACTTACCATTATGCTTCAAAAATTTTTTAGGTTTTATGAGCCATATTTTTTTCATTAAGCAATATTTCTAGAGCATTAAGAGCTATATCTTTTAAAGCAGCTTTTCATCTTTGAGGCTTACCGTTTTACCTTCAGAATTTTAACATAATGACTTTTCTAACCGTCTAAACACAAAAACCCTCGCTACCATTTCACTCACTAATGCTTATAATATCACTTGTAATATTTTTAACAGCTCTTACAGTTTTAGCTCAACGAAGCTTCACCTACAATATTAACGTCTATTTTTATTTTTACAGCAACTTTTCCATACCTGATGCTTACCATTTTACTAATACGAGGCCTTACCTTGGAAGGAGCATCAAAAGGTCTTGTCTTCTATCTCAAACCGGACTTTAGCAGAATTTTTGAAACACAGGTATGCTTATCCTCCGTATTAATTAGCGTGAAAGTTTTTTTTTTTATCAAGGGATCCAGAATGTGTTAATAAATAGCGACCATGGAAATTTTATTGAAATTTGCATGAATTTTCCGCAAACTATGGTGTCAGAAAAGTTAAAATTGAGCCTCACGAGACCTCACCTGTTCGATCACCATAAATATTTACTGTCTAGTTTTAACGAGAAATCTGTATGCAACTTTTTATTCTTGTTATACATTGAAATTTTTGTTAAAATTATCATTGTGGACATTTTGGGGTGTCGGAAAAGATTCATAAATAACAAGAGCTAAGAGCTCATATGGCACTTGTGACGAGGCCAGAAGAGCTAAGAGCCAAGAGCTCATATGGTATGAGCTCTAACAAAATTCTAAGAATCAATTGATTGATTTAAAAGAAAAATCAGAGGCTTAATGCTGGTCGGGATTTAAAATAAGAGCTCTGAGTCACGATGTCCTTCTAAATATCAAAATTCATTAAGATCCGATGACCCACTCGTAAGTTATAAATACCTCATTTTTTCTAATTTTTCCTCTCCCTTCAGCCCCCCACCCAGATGGTCAAATCGGGAGAAACGACTTTATCAAGTCAATTTGTGCAGCTCCCTGACACGATTGCCAATTTTCATCTTCCTAGCACGTCCAGAAGTACCAAACTCGCCAAAGCACTGAACCCCTCCCCCCAACTCCCCGAAGAGAGCGAATCCAGTACGGCTACGTCAATCACGTATCTAAGACGTTTGTTATTCTATCCACCAAGCTTCATCCCGATTCCTCCACTCTAAGCGTTTTCCAAGATTTCTGATTTCCCCCTCCAACTCCTCCCAATGTCAACAGATCTGGTTGGGATTTAAAATAAGAGCTCTGAGACATGAGTTTCTTATGAATATCAAATTTTTTATCAAGATCCGGTCACCTGTTCTCAAGTTAAAAATACCTCGATTTTTTTAATTTTTCCAAATTAACACCCTCAAGCTCCTCCAAAGAGAGCGGATCCGTTCCAATTATGTCAATCACGTATCTAGAACTTGTGCTTATTTTTCCCATCAAGTTCCATCCGATCTCTCCACTCTAAGCGTTTTCCAAGATTTCTGTTTCCCTCCTCCAACCCCCTATGTCCCCGGATCCAATTCGAGTTAAAAATGGAGCATCTGAGACATAAGATCCTTCTATATATCAAGTTTCATTAAGATCTGATCACCCATTCGTAAGATAAAAGTGCCCCAATTTTCACGTTTTCCAAGAATTCTGGTTTCCCCCTCCAACTCCCCGCAATGTCACAGGATCTGGTCGGAATTTAAAATAAGAGCTTTAAAGCACCCAGTTTCATCCCGATCCCTCCACTCTAAGCGTTTCCCATGATTTTAGGTTCCCCCCAAACTCCTCCCAATGTGACCAGGTCTGGCCGGGATTTAAAGTAAGAGCTTTGAGACGCGATGTCCTTCTAAATATCAAATTTCATTGAGATCCGATCACCCGTTCGTAAGTTAAAAATACCTCATTTTTCTAATTTTTCAGAATTAACCCTACCCCCCCCCCCAACTACCCCAAAGAGGGCATATCCGTCCCGGTTATGTCAATCATGTATCTAGGACTTGTGCTTATTTTTCCCACCAAGTTTCATCCCGATCCCTCCACTCTAAGGGTTTCCAAGATTTTAGGTTTCCCCCTCCCAACTCCCCCAATGTCACCAGATCCGCTCGGGATTTATAATAAGAGCTATGAGACACGATATCCTTCCAAACATCAAATTTCACTAAGATCTGATCAACCGTTCGTAAGTTAAAAATACTTCATTTTTTCTATTTTTTCCGAATTAACCGGCCCCACTCCCCCCTAGATGTTCCAATCGGGAAAACGACTATTTCTAATTTAATCCAGTTCGGTCCCTGATACGCCTGCCAAATTTCATCGTCCTAGCTTACCTGGAAGTGCCTAAAGTAGCAAAACCGGGACCGACAGACAGACAGACCGACAAAATTTGCGATTGCTATATGTCACTTGGTTAATACCAAGTGCCATAAAAATGAGTCCCATGAACCTGCACCTGTTTGATCTTTAATAAATATTTATAGTACCTGGTTTTAACGGAAAATTTGTATGCTAGTTGTCGTTGTATTCTAGAAGATTAGCCTAGATTAGATACCCTTGATTGGACCTTGTTTCAATGTCAGGAAAGGCCAAAACGTGAACTTCCTCCTTTCCTTCTTTCCTTTCTCCTTTCATCTTGGAATCAATTTCAACTGGAGGTCCCAAATTGGAGTCTGAATTCCCTTATGCATGTCCCTTTACAGACACTCCGCCTTGATAAATGAGTCCACCTATTTGTCAAGCAGAACTTATTCCAAGTAATACAAAAAAAAATTCCGAATTATGAGACTCCTCTCAACTTTCCTTTCCTCTCATAAACCCTTATCCATTCAATCCTCTATATAATATAATGCACTGTAATTTCAAAGTTTTTTTTTGTCCAAGTTTTTATCATATTTTAAATGAAAATTAAATTTTGCACATAATTACCATTGTATATAGAGACAAAAAATAAGCAAATTATCCGGTTTTCATAAATTATTCCCTGTACAATTTTTTGTTGCGTATAGTTTGCATATAGACTATAGCACAATTTTCAATGTGGTTTGTAATTTTCTACTTCTTCCTGAAGGTCTTACTGAAGCAAACATTACAAACTACAAAGTTTCTGCTTCTTCTTGGAGGTCTCTCCTTTTTCTTGGGGGGGGGGGGGTATTTTTCAAGTGTGGGGTTACAACAAATTTTTAAAAGATGTCAAAAATTTGTTTATATACATTTGCATATGCTAATACGTTATATATAAATTGGTTTATACATTTTTTGAGTCAGAAAAGATTTTTAATTTTGAACATTTTCTGCTTCTTTAAGATCTCTCACAATCTTTATAATTAAAAAACAAATGATATGTATTAAAAGATTACAAGACTAAAACTGTAGATCGTAAGTTTAAAGAAATTACGAACCCGCTAAAATTTTTACCAAAAAAAAAAATATCTCTTCCATCTAGCGTCATGGCTAATTTAAAATATTACAGTACAGTAATAGAGTAAATAAGTAATGTTAGCATTACATAGTTGAACAAATATCAGTGAGGTCCCTTCAGTGACAATCAGTATGATAAACTGGAAGTTAGTATGGAAAATGAAGCAGCACAATCAAAATTTTCAGCAAGGTCTACTTTTCTAGATCACTAGATGGCAATGTTTTTTTTTCTTTTTCCATCTTGATGTTTTGGGTACTATGATAGTGCTCCAATTTCAAAATCTGTTAAGATCGAAACTTGAAAAATTAAGAAGTTCGAAAGAAATTTTGGAATATTGTTAAATTTTCATTGCAAACCTGTCCTCAAGTACACCCTTGCTGAAAACAATTTCCACGTCTGGATTTACGAACAAACGTCTTGCTTTTGGCTGTAACACTTGGACGTTACAGTATTCAAGGATCAGACCTATGAAAGATTACAAATTTACAAAGAGATCCCTTAAGGAGTGAAAAATTGCAGTGGTAACCCTGTCTTCTTGCGTGAGATTGCTCAAAATTATCTTTTAGGTTTGGATCGATGCAGGAACACAAATATTTTTCTCCTATGCTGTTGCTTTGGGTACCATGATAGCTCTTGGATCTTACAATAAATACCATAACAATTTCTTCAAGCAATGCATCTGGATTTCAGTGCTGAACAGCTCCACTAGTCTCTACTCGGGCCTCGCCATATTTAGTGTTCTTGGATTCATGGCTCATGAGCAAGGAGTCGATGTTGGTCAGGTAGCTGAGTCAGGTAGGCATAGGCAATTTTTCACAAATATATTGATATGGCCAGCTATAATAAAGCAATGCATTAAACACTTCCGAAATACTAGTAAGTCTAGTCCTGGCAAGTCAGGTAAGTCTCAGTAAGTCTTGGTAAGGCTTGGTGATAAAATAGCAATACTAAAGCAATGCATTAAACGCTTGCGTGTTCTAAAGAAAAAGAACGTATGAAAAGCTTGGTAATTCTAGTCTTGGTAAGTCTTGGTAAAGCTTGGTAAGATGGAGGAAGTGAAGAAAATTAAAACAATAAAGAATGCACTAATAATTCCATAAAACAGGACAAGAACTTATCTCCCTGAAGATGTCCAGTTTTGGGTCAGGGCTACTTATCTCCCTGAAGATGTCCAGGGCTAGATGGGTCAGGGCTAGGGGTGAGAAAAACCTGAGAATTTTTGCACTGTCAGTTTTAACGAATTTTTATTATCAATAAAAGTGTCCCGGGCATGAGTCCTTCAGGTGTGTACAGTTTTATTTTGTGCGGTTTCAATATTTATCAGTACAACTAGTCATTTAAATGACACGCGGAAAACCAACAGGTCATTACTTGGCTTGGGATAGCTCAATTTTGCGGAATTTTACTTATATTAAGCCTCCTTCATCCCTTAAAGATTCATATTATACTCTCTATTACAAGCTTTTTAGTTTGTGTGGTCAAACTATTCAGAATTGACTGGCAGTCTTGCCAGTTTTGATAAGTGATCCGAATAATCGAATGAAAGCTATAACCCGACACTTACCTTCCCGTAAATCTTAGAAAAACAATTCAACTTCTCCTTTTTTGTGCCAGATATAGAGATTTTTTGATTTAATGAAACTTACGTCATTAGAAAGTATAATTTTTTTTTTGAGCAGAGCAGAATTGTCTTTTCAAATTCGGCAATTTGCAGTCATGACACAATCTGCAAGAAGATGCACATTATGCTTTAAATATATTGATTAGACAGCGTTTTGCTTAATAATCAGTAGCTTAGAAGTAGCTTCGGTCTATTATAATTTCGCTTTTTGCTAAATAGAGTACAGAGCTAAGCTTCTTAGTATACACCAAAGCCGTGGAGGTCCCTACTATTAATAAAGAGTGTTAATCAGCTGCTCTCGTATAATCTCCTGTAAATGAAAATTTAGTTTTACCTTTTGATTCTATTTTAGAACAACGTATATTTCTGTAAAGTGCTGTGTATTTTTCTGTACTTTTCCTTTCAATGTTAGTTATTATGCTTAGTTTCTTATTATCCTTATTTCGTAAAATATTTTCACAAGATATTAATTTCCGTATTTTATTGGCTATCAAGCTAAATTAAGATAAACAAAGAAGGAAAATCAGCCGAAGATTTTTTAAAGATTCATCTAATCAGCTAAAATTATTTAAATACCTCAAATTTTAAACCGCACTAAAATCCCATGTGGAATATTAATGTAAAATTCTTCTAGTGCCTAGAGCCAAGGCTGATTAGCCTTAATGCGAGGCATCAAGATCCCTGCAATGAGCAGCGATTGCTGAAAACCTCCTAATATAGTTTGCTGTCTCAGCCGACATCAGAAAAAGCTTATTACCAACTTTTTGATATTACAATTTTTATCGAGAGACAATTAGTCATTTTATACAGACTTATTACCATTTTTATGGCACTTGGTATTAACCAAGTGACATATAGCAATCGCAAATTCTGTCGGTCTGTCTGTCGGTCTGTTGGTCACGGTTTTGCTACTTTAGGCACTTCCAGGTAAGCTAGGACGATGAAATTTGGCAGGCGTATCAGGGACCGGACCAGATTAATTTCGAAATAGTCGTTTCCCCGATTTGACCATCTGAGGGGGGGGAGTAGGGGGCCCGTTAAGTCGGAAAAAATAGAAAAATTGAAGTATTTTTAACTTACGAACAGTTGATCAGATCTTAATGAAATTTGATTTTTGGAAACATATCGTGTCTCAGAGCTGTTATTTCAAATCTCGACCAGATCTGGTGACATTGGAGGGGGAGTTGGGAGGGGGAAACCTAAAATTTGAAAAACACTTAGAGTGGAGGGATCGGGATGAAACTTGGTGGGAAAAATAAGCAAAAGTCCTAGATATATGATTGACATAACCGGAACGGATCCGCTCTCTTTGGGGTAGTTGGGGAGGGGGGTTAATTCTGAAAAATTAGAAAAAAATTAGGTATTTTTAACTTACGAAGGGGTGATCGGATCTCAATAAAACTTGATATATATAAGGATATCGTGTCTCAGAGCTCTTATTTTAAATCTCGACCGGATCTGGTAACATTGGGGTGGGGAGTTGGGAGGGGGAAACCTAAAATCATGAAAAACGCTTAGATTGGAGGGATCGGGATGAAACTTGGTGGGAAAAATAAGCAGAAGTCTTAGATACGTGATTTACATAATTGGAACGGATCCTCTGTATTGGGGGGGGGGGGGTTAATTCTGAAAAATTAGACAAAATGACGTATTTTTAACTTACGAAGGAGTGATCGGATCTTCATGAAACTTCATATTTAGAAGGACCTGGTAACTCAGATCTCTTACTTTAAATCTCAACCGGATCCAGTGTCACTGGGGGGGCAGTTGGGGGGGTCAGAAATCTTAGAAAAAACTTAAAGCGGAGAGATCAGATGAAACTGGATGGGAAGAATAAAAACCTGTCTAAGATACATGACTGACATAACCGGACCGGATCTGCTCTCTTTGGTATTATATTCTCTGAGGCCAACCTGACTTTCATACATAATGATGATAGAAGGTAATAAGCTTACCTAAGCTATGGATGTCAGGTGACTGATTTTTCTTCTAACGTCAACCCATGTCAAGCTATGGATCAACATCCATAGCTTAGGTAAGCTTATTACCTTCTATCATCATTATGCTCTCTTTGGTGGAGTTGGGGGGGGGGGTAATTTTGAAAATTGAGGTATTTGTAACTTACGAAAGGGTGACTAGATCTTAATGAAATTTGATATTTGGAAGGATCTTGTGCTTTAAAGCTCTAATTTTAAATTCCGTCCAGATTCTATGACATTGGGGGGAGTTTGAGGGGGAAACCGGAATTCTTGGAAAACTTGAAAATAGGGGTATTTTTATCTTACGAATAGGTGATCAGATCTTAATGAAATTTGATATTTAGAAGGAATTAATGTCTCAGAGCTCTTATTTCAAATCCCGACCAGATCTTTTGACATTGGGGGAGTTGGAGGGGGAGATCTTGGAAAACACTTGGAGGAGGAATCGGGATGAAGCTTGGTGGATAGAATAAGCAAATGTCCTTGATACGTGGTTGACGTAATCATACTGGATTCGCTCTCTTTGGGGGAGTTGGGGAGAGGGGTTCAGTGATTGGGCGAGTTTAGTGCTTCTGGACGTGCTAGGACGATGAAAATTGGTAGGCGTGTCAGGGAGCTGCACAAATTGACTTAATAAATTCGTTTTCTCAGATTTTACTATCTGGGGGGCTAAAGGGAGAGGAAAAATAAGAAAAAATTAGGTATTTATAACTTACGAGTGGGTGATCGGATCTTAATGAATTTTGATATTTAGAAGGACATCGTGACTCAGAGCTCTTATTTTAAATCCTGACCGGCATTAAGCCTCTGATTTTCCTTTTAAATCAATCTATTGATTCTTAGAATTTTGTTAGAGCTCATACCATATGAGCTCTTAGCTCTTAGCTCTTCTTGCCTCGTCACAAGTGCTATATGAGCTCTTAGCTCTTGTTTTTTAAAAAAATTTAAAAAAACTTTTATCGCAAAGGAGGTTAGTCATTTTATAAACCGTCTATTTACTGATATTTAGAAGAAGCTTAAAACTAGCTTTGTTACATTAAAAGCTTACTAAAATAATTTTGGGTCTTATGACAGTTTGATTTTACTGTATATCGCATATACAAATACATCTAAACAAATTTTGCGTCTAAAAAACAACGAAGCTAATGAACTGCGAGCAGAGCCATCTAAAAAGTGACCACATTCGTTGATATAATATGACAATAAAAAGCTGCAAAATACGCAAGATTTAGAACTATAAACACCTTCAAGTGGTAAAATGTGATATAAGAAGTTTAATAAAAAATTCTAAAATATTGTAATGATCGCTTCTACTCCCCAATAAATCATTCAAATAATTCCTGTCCTTGCAGGTATACCCACAGTACAAATAACAAAATACCTTACTTGACCTTAATGAACTACTAGTAACCCTAGAAGAATGTATGAGTGGAAATTTGTACACAACCATGGACCCTAAACTTCAACCGCGTGGCGTAAAATAGCCATCATACCTTGTTGTTTTACATTATCAATAGACTCAAAAAGATAGATTGAAATCGAGTACAAAGTCCAGGTCATTTGCTTTTTATTTTTCCAAATTTAGGGCATCCGTTGCCACACACTGTCTTCAGTTCGTAACTGTTTGCATTGATATGTATTGGTGCCCTATAATGGCACAACTGAGTTCTTAGATTATGGGAACTAAATTGAAGAAGTAGAAGAAGCAGGAGAAGCAGAAACAGAAGGATAGTTCAGTTCACCGTTGGAAATTCTTTGGCTATGACTCCGTGTCAGGCTGATCACTTTGTATCAGGCAAAAACACAACACATTCAACTTTTTGACATAAGTCTTTGACCATGTAGCAATAATAATAATAGTTTATCTATAATTCTTTTTGAAATACAATTAAAATTGGAGTAACGAAATATAAAAGGAAAATAAAGAGACATCGATGAAAAACAACAGAATAAACTAGATGAAAAATACCGAGAAAAGACAACCAAATAACTCAAACTATGCAATAGAATACTTTTAGACTTCTTCACCATCTACAGTGCTGTAAACTAATTATCATTCGAGCATATTCATTCCAAGTAAAAGAAAGCACGGCTAGCATTCATCTTGTCTATTTAATAGTGATGAGGGAATGAACACATTGAACCCAGAAAGGCAGAAGCCTAAAACTGGGGCTGTTCAGAAGGAAGCATGTTAAGACTTCTAGTTAGCACATTTTGACTTTGATTCCACTATACTTTACCCCCATGTCTTCCCCACCTTATGTGTAAATATATATCCTAAATTATATATTTCCCATGTGTTTTCCGTGTCTTTATTTCGTAAGCTTTGATTCAATTTACGAGCAGACAGGCTAAAACAAGAGTGACGCATTTAAAAAAGAACGGGTAATATGTGATTCGGGCTATTTATTTGCACATTGGAGGGATGATAGGGGTAACTTACAGTGCAATCGCTGTCAAAATGTGTTAACTCCAATGCCATAAAGAAAGAAAACGATCAAAAAGGGGGTTTTTAAAGGCCAAATGAAAATACTGAAGAAAGCACAGAAAGTGAATATTTCGAGAGAACAACTGCCTCTCTTCTTCAGCGCGAACAAAATAATAAGATCAAGGAAAAAGCAAAAACCAAAACCTTTAATCATCAAAAAAATAAAAAGCAAAGGCTATCAAAAAGTTTTAAGTCAAGTAGGACTGATTACCTTGAGGCGATCAATTTTCTTTTTATTCAATACTTCGCTCATTTCAGGTCCTGGTCTCATATTCATTGCATACCCAAAAGCTATAACTCAGATGCCGCTACCCGCCTTGTGGTCTATTTTATTTTTCATCATGGTTCTACTATTGGGAACTGCTTCTCATTTTGTTGCTGTTGAGGGTTTCATAACTGCTGTTGTTGATATTTTCCCCGATCAGCTTCGACGTGGAAATAGACGCTTTTGGTTTATGATTGGGACCTGTGTTTTTTCCTTTACAGTTGGATTAACCATGGTCACCAGGGTAAGTAGCCTTCGAACTACCGCTTTTTCTCAAATAACTCTCGAAAAAGCTGAGACTGGCACAATAACAAGGATTCCGTGTTCTCTCATTATATCTGTTGTGCTCTTTAGCACAAAGTCCACCAAAATGATCCATAAAAATGGAAATAGGATACAACCCTTTCGAGCTCCTGATTTAATATGAAACCCACTACTAACCTCATTTTCTACCTTAATTGTAGCACTATAATTCTTGTAAATAGCAGTAGTCACTTCAATATATTTACCTGGCATATCACACAAGGGAGTCTCAGTTTAGCTTTCAAGGTGTGAAGACCTCTGTTACAGCAAGATTTGGAAAAAAACTTGATGTATCACTTAGCTCGCAGTGACTAGTGATAAAAGTTAAACTACATTGTAGACAATAAAGTGCCGTACAGGAGAGCACAAAATTTGTCACATTATGTGATCTAATCTGTGAATTAATTTCACAGATTAACCTCTGTTACAGCAAGATTTGGAAAAAACTAGATGTATCACTTAGCTCGCAGTGACTAGTGATAAAAGTTAAACTACATTGTAGACAATAAAGTGCCGTACAGGAGAGCACAAAATTTGTCACATTATGTGATCTAATCTGTGAATTAATTTCACAGATTAACCTCTGTTACAGCAAGATTTGGAAAAAACTAGATGTATCACTTAGCTCGCAGTGACGAGTGATAAAAGTTAAACTACATTGTAGACAATAAAGTGCCGTACAGGAGAGCACAAAATTTGTCACATTATGTGATCTAATCTGTGAATTAATTTCACAGATTAACCTCTGTTACAGCAAGATTTGGAAAAAACTAGATGTATCACTTAGCTCGCAGTGACCAGTGATAAAAGTTAAACTACATTGTAGACAATAAAGTGCCGTACAGGAGAGCACAAAATTTGTCACATTATTTGATCTAATCTGTGAATTAATTTCACAGATTAACCTCTGTTATAGCAAGATTTGGAAAAAAACTAGATGTATCACTTAGCTCGCAGTGACGAGTGATAAAAGTTAAACTACATTGTAGACAATAAAGTGCCGTACAGGAGAGCACAAAATTTGTCACATTATGTGATCTAATCTGTGAATTAATTTCACAGATTAACCTCTGTTACAGCAAGATTTGGAAAAAACTAGATGTATCACTTAGCTCGCAGTGACCAGTGATAAAAGTTAAACTACATTGTAGACAATAAAGTGCCGTACAGGAGAGCACAAAATTTGTCACATTATGTGATCTAATCTGTGAATTAATTTCACAGATTAACCTCTGTTACAGCAAGATTTGGAAAAAAACTAGATGTATCACTTAGCTCGCAGTGACCAGTGATAAAAGTTAAACTACATTGTAGACAATAAAGTGCCGTACAGGAGAGCACAAAATTTGTCACATTATGTGATCTAATCTGTGAAATAATTGCAAGCAAATTACGAAGATAACACAATAAATATTAGCTACCCAAGGCATGACGATGGTTTCCACTACCCTGGTTTGACTTTCACTTTCACCGGTGACAGTTACTATGGCTTCGAGCACTGATACCGGCGGCCAAACTGAAGACGCAATTTTATGTCCTGTCGACCAACAAAAAAGTGTCGTTGCGTTACTGAAACTTCTGAAAGAGGTCCTTGGAAACGTTAAAAAAATCCCGGGCGGGAAAGACAATATTAGAAAAATATGTCATTGGATCCTAGTCCTACACCAGACTGTAATAGAAGAAAACTTGGAACTTCTCTGTAACGAGAATAAACACCTGCAAAAAACTGCTAACTACAGACCAAGTTGCAAGAAGTTCGTCAAGAGTTTTCCATCATTCAGAATCGTGTACCGTCGTAAGCCAGTGTAGCAGAAGGACCCGAGTCGCATTGCCTGATCCTTGACCCTATGAACACTACCCTAAAGAACCAAGATGGAAGAACCAAGAACAGATCTCGAAGATATCAAAATACAGAACATGCTACCAAAGAAATATCCCAAGTCCTAGAGAAGATAACACAAAGTTCACAGCAAAGAATGTTGTACGGAATGAGGTATTCTTGAAGTGAAGAGCAAAAATAACGTAGATGAAGCCCTCAAGGTTTTAACTGAAACCCTGAACACTTCCAGTTCAAACCAAAACAAGTTACGAAGCACAAGTATGGTGGAAAAAGAAGTTCCAGGTTATGTATCGCGCGAAGAGTGTATGAGTTGTGAGATGGAATCGAACCCTTCAGTTAGAGACCTCGTAGCGAAAGGAGAAACCTTCAAGGTTATCAGTGTTGTGGAAAGAGGAACGAGGAAAAACGTAGTTACTAAAGTCAGCCCAGTATTACGGAAGAAATCATTTCAAATCATGGACTTAAGTCCGGCTTTTTAATGGTCGAATACGAGGGTCACATCATTATTATCTGATATACGAAGTGCTGTCTCTATTAACATAAACTTTTTGACTGTCCAGATAGGATTTGGGTAACTTCATGTCCGAATCTTAAAGCACTTTGAACCTACATTTGTTTTCTTAATTCGCCGAATTTAAATCGTTTAATTTTTTAAATTGGGTATTAAAATTTATTAGTATGAATGACCATTTTTTATTGGAAACTGTCCATGCTCATATCCAGAAACGGATCTTAATCTGCACATTAAGTAATGCTACTAGGCCCATTCCTCCACGTAAAACCAGTACAAAATCCAAATATGCAACATATTTGTCACTTTAAATCCGAAATATACCCCTAATGCTGCCGCTAAGAGGGTACGAGGAACCTCTAAAAGTCATTTATTTACCTTTCCAAGGTCATTGAATGTGTCTCCAAGGATAATTCAATTATTTAATTTCATGGGACAGTGTTCACCAATTTTTGGGTCACTATAAACAGAAAAATCAACTGGAAAGATTATGTCACATACCAGATACTCCCCTCTTTCTCAGCCCAGTACAAGGTTATAGAGGTTTTTCGGCAATGAAGGTGGCGATGCCTTGAGCGAGTGATCCGCATGAATAATGATAGGATCATGAGACGGATCTTGGAGTGGCAATCTTAGGGAATCACAGGGGATCAACCTCAGGGGATCAACGCAATCTCAGGGAATCAACGGGATCTCAGGGGATCAACGGGATCAGAGAACGATCCAACCAAGTCTAAAGTAATAAGTAGAGTTTACAGTTTCACTTGCAGTATATCTACAGCAGTAGCTTGGTTTTTTCGTTTTTCAAATTTTTTTTTTCACTAGTTTTTGCCGATTTCTCATGCTCAAATTTAAAATTTAATCATTTCAGGGCGGTATCTACGTTTTCCAGATTTTTGACTATTATTCTGCAAGTGGCTTTGTTCTCCTTTGGATATCTCTCTTTGAAGCTTTGGCAATTGGCTGGGGATATGGAGCAGATCAGTTTGTGAAAAACGTGCAACATATGATAGGATATAAAATTTCACCATGGTTAAAATTATGCTGGAAGTATTTCACTCCAACCTTGATGATGGTAATAATTTTGCTTTTTTTTTTCAAATATGTGATAGTTCCAATCAGGGTGTGTACAGAAATTCATTTTTGGGGGTAAATGACTTTTGATTTTTGAATCAAACACAGTATCCGTTGATTTTGGAATTAAAATCAAGCTGCTTGCAATCAATCCATGACTAATAGGAGAAAAAATCAAGAAAAACAGTCTGAGTGGAGAGCCATAGCCGGCATGAGCCTACGTCTCAACTGGTAGGATATCTCTCCTAATTCTCGGGCCCTGGATTGAACATTTAACTACCGATCAAAACTGCCTTGGGTTATTCACACCGTAATCTCTCTTAATTTCTTCGTTAATCTCCATCTGCGCCTCTCTCTATTTTTAACTCTTTTAACCCTATTACAATCTGAACTAAAGCCACTTGGCCACATCTTCTAAACCACTTCTAAGTACACATAAAAAATAGACTCGTATAAGAGTAAAGAAGTAGTATGATATCACTGCTTAAAAATTAATTATTTAATTTTAAACAATCAAAAATTGTTGATTATTAATTGGTTAAAATGATCAAGTGAAAATGAAATGACTTAATTCCTAAATTTCCCTGTAATGACTAAATGTGAAAGAGTAGCCTATTCAGACACACTTTGAACATACAATTTTAATGAACCAAGTTTTTATAATCTTATTTTTCAGTGGCAAATTTTACTCTAGGTACTTTTGTTTGGATTCGTTATCAACTACAAGCCTCTCAAATACAATAATGTGTATGAGTATCCCTTATGGGGACATGCTATCGGCTGGACTATTGCCTTTGCTTCTGTCATTATGATTCCATCATATGCCTTATATGCATTATTCACAACAAATGGCTCCCTTAAAGAGGTAAGCATATATTTTTTAATTTATGCAGAGATTTAATAGCACCTATTTGGTGGTTTAAGTGTTTTTCTGAGTGTATGGTTAGTGACGTGGAGGGTGCAAAAACTTGAGGTGGTGGCAAATATTTGACAAAGTGGTTGATGCTGAATTATTAGAATTGGGTGATCAGTACTGAGCATGGTCTGTTTGCCTGCTTGATATGGAGCCAAGTACGAAAGTGTTGCCTGGCAACACAGTACGAAAGTGTTGCCTGGCAACGGCTGTAGATGTTTCATTGGAACTCATTTAATCAATGGAGTCCCTTTTCCATTGACCATTTGCATCTGGGTTATAATCTCGGTTATAATATCACGTAGCAGAGATAGATACACTATGCTACCACAGATTATGCTATACAAAGTGTCTGATGCTGAATGATAAAGAAAAATAAGTGAAAACAATTTTTTTTCCTTTTAGGATTTGATCCTAAAAAGGACATTTAAAAAATGTCCTTTTTATAAAATAATAAAATAAATAAAATAAAATTATAAAATAATTTATTATTTAAATTAACAAACTTAAACATTAAAAACTTAAAAATTTATTATTTAATTTAAATTAACTTTTATAAAATAATAAAATAAAAGTACTGCAAAGATTTTCAATCTGATCTGGGCAGTTCATTGAAACTTTGTTGACAGCCCAATAATTCTATGAAAATTTTTCGAAGGAGTCATCACATTTATTTTGTATTGCAATCCGATAGACTGTTAAATAGTTATTGAACTCAATTATGTCTGCTCTTCCATCACTTAAATTCGAGTTCTACTCCCCATTTCAATGACCAGTGTTCTTCATTTAGTAAGACAGCAGCTTGAGCCTGACCCTACCATCTCGACTTTCTACACACGTCATTATCACCAGATTCTATCTTGAGGGTAAACTTATACCCGATTCACGTCATAGTGTGCATGTTGTAAAAAAGCCAGGTTTGATTTTTAAAATTTGTTTATTTTCTTGATTCTAATATCACACTTGTATTTCAGAAGCGAAGAGTTATAATGAAACATAATTGGTTTAAAAAGGTTGTGTCAAAATTAAGCTGCTCCCAACTGGTCTCTACTAATACTATGACTTAGTAAGTTTTGCCAGAATTATGTTAGATATAAAAATTTACTGTTCTAAGTTTCCATATATTCTTAGTTTCAAAGAATTAGGCCTTAACTTTTGACTCGGATTGGTCAGTTACAAAATCCGTGCTTAAAAGGAGCAGAACTAGAATAACTTGTATCCTTTCGCAATTACTATGAAAGTTTAAAGATAAAATACCCTATCTATTTTATATGGAAATTAAATTGGGTCTCTCTTCTACATTGGTTTTGGAAGATCAAGATTGAGTGAGATTCTGTTCACAAATTAAGCCAAAAAAGTTATTTAGTTTTATGGAATTCCAGTTCATTCCAGAAAATTTTAGACTTTCGATGGTACAATCCGAAAATTTATCTTGTGAACGAAAATTGAATATCAGAAAAATGATGCACAAAAACTTAGAAATGAAATATTATAAAACGTAACCAAAACAAAATCAGTAGATTGATAAAAGGACCAAATGATACATTTTCAAATGAGTTCGTGGTAACGAACTGTAAGTAAGGAACGACATGGCTCAATAGTAACCGAAACTCTAAAAGACAGAATTTTGATATCAACAGGAATATCAAAAGAAATGTT
This sequence comes from Artemia franciscana, assembly GCF_032884065.1. Lineage (NCBI taxonomy): Eukaryota > Metazoa > Arthropoda > Branchiopoda > Anostraca > Artemiidae > Artemia > Artemia franciscana. The sequence goes on from NC_088873.1 coordinate 7,724,838, forward strand.
TCGTTATGCTCATTCCAAATATGTAAGATTAATTAAGTTTAGTGCTAATCATTAGAAGCTGAGTGCCTGGGAAAATTTGTCTGATTTTCGGAAAAGAGTCTAATTTTTTCAAAAGAGTCTAAAAATTTCACAGTCTAATTTTCCGAGTCTGATTGATTTTAAGAGCTGTTTATTCTCTTATTATCACTCAAACGAAACATGTAGGCTTTTAAAATTCTCAAACTCAAAATTCATAACTATCAATCATTATACACGCGAAACTTACCCAACATAGTTTCCAGTTTTATACAAAACAAACCAACATTGTTCACATTGTTGTTTCAAAACCAACATTTTTTTAAGAATAAAAACACAAGGACTACAAACACTATTTGTAAGGCGCAGTACATCTTAAAAATTTGTAGCTTCCATATAGCTGCTATTGCCATCTAAGCTCTAATTGCCTTAAATAGTAAGCCACTTATCGGGAGCCACTGAAGGCTCTACACTAATTTTTTTGTAATTGACAATAATTTACCAGCACTTCATGATAACCCAATAAGGCGCATGTGTCCATCTCCCCAGCAACAGAAATATTACCTTTTTCATGTTTTCAGTTTTTTGAAAGTGGAAACTTATTCGAACATTTTTTTTTAGAGATTGACGTTTCTGCTCACGCCCCAGCTGATACTCCGCGATGAGGCGTTTGACGAAGAGTTGAATATACCCTTGAATGACACCATAAAAGTTTGATTCTATATTCAAGACAATAAAAATTTATAAGAAGCTTTGTTTAAGTTCAAGACAAATATTCTGTTCAAATTCTGTTCACTGCCTCATTTCTCGCACGGTCGTATTCAGTTCCTAAGTATTTAGTAGCTGCCACAGTACGTGGATAATTTTTTATTTTAAGTCCTTAAGTATCGTTATGTAGTTGATAACGTTTCACATTTAAACAGGTCTTTAAACTCGACTAAGCTAAAAAAAAATGGCTATTTCAAAATTTTGATCGGACGGTTTTGGGAAAAAGGGGCGTGGGAAGGGGCCTAGCTGCCCTCAAATCTTTTTAGTCTCTTAAAAAGGGACTAGAACTTTAATATCCACTCGAATAAGCATTCTCCAGACATTCTAGGACCACTAGGTCAATATTATCATCCCTAGAATAGAAAGTAAACAAACAAATAAGCCCACATCTGAGATTTTCTTTTCTAGCAAAAAAAAAAAAAAATAAATTCCACATTTTTGCATATAGGAGCTTAAAACTGCTCCATTAGGATTATCTGATGTATTAAATCTGATTGTGTGATTTTTCATTCAGATTATTTGACTTTCAGGGAACGTTTCTCCTCTTTTTCAAAAATCCGGCAAGTTATTTGAGGCTCGTAAAGTTTGATGGATAACACTAAATTTAATGAAACGCAAATAATCAAAATAATAAATAGATTATTTTGATATATCAATTGGTATCATAAATTTTTTCTATACTTTTGGTTACTACTGAACTGCGTCGCTCCTTACTCACAGTTTGTTACCAGGAACTGTTTGACAAGGCTTCTTTAACGCTAATAAAACAAAGATGAAGCTGAAATAGCCTAAAATCAAATAAAATCCAAAACCAAAAAAATGAAAACAAAAAATACCTATATATACAATTGTCACTACTGTGACAGAGCGCCACAGAAGGTAAATGGAGTTGCATCAATGTAAACACTAAAGCTACTGGATAAAATAAAATAAAATGAATATGAAATTAATTATTAAGTTGCGAAATAATCCTATTGCTTGCTACTACTGCTGCAATTCTCCTAGGTCTTGTATTTAATTTAGTCCCTTGGTGATTTTGGTGATCTAGTCACTCGGTCTTGCATCTGTTCTGCTAGTTCAAAGATTTCCTACCTTTTGGCATGGACCTCTGCCAACATCCAAACCACTCAAAAGAGAGGGGAAAAAATTGAATACATAAAAAAAAAATTAGCCTTTCTGAAACAAAGTGTAACACTGACATAAAAAAGACTTTTCTCTGTTTTATCAAAAAGTTTGAAAACAAAATTTTCTGTTAAGATTTCTTTTTGTTGCAGTAGGTCCACTGAGGTAGTTGTCACAGACTTAGCACCTTAATACTTGTGATCTTGATTGCATCCATACTGCTTGCGTAAAATATATTCCTCCCAAAAAAGGGACCAAGACACACTGGGGAAGATCTATAAGACTATGAGACTATTCGACACTGTTCAACTTCAACTTCAGCTCAACTGCAGAATGGTCTATGATAATGTGAATTAAACGTATGTTTATAGACTAGCACAATAGTTAGTGGTGATACCAGGGGCTGGGGACCCATAGCCTCCATGGATTTTTCTGGTGCTCTCATTCCTTTTTTTTCCAATTTTTACTTTTTCTTAAAAATAAATTTGCCAATTTGGTCAATTATTGGTGCATCTGTCACATTACACCCCCCAAGACTTTGCTTATTGGCGCCCTTGTCAAATCCCCCCCATGATTTTACTCTAGATCTACCCCTGACAATAGCACCTGGCAGTGTTACCACTCAAAATGAGAGATTATTTAAATAGTTTCTTGGTTTGAAACAAAGATGAAAAAACACAACAAAATGAAAAAAAAATCAAGTAGTACAGATAAACAACGGTAGTGTCACCCTGTGGAACAAAATGAAGCAAAAATAAGCCAATGTTTTCAAGTTGTCCTCTGTGCTGAGAGAAATTAAACACTGAAAAAAAATGATCTAATCAAACAGTTCGTGGTAACGAACTGTAAGTAAGGAGGGACCCAGCTCAATAGTAACCGAAACTCTAAAAAACGGAATTTTCATACCAATAGATACATCAAAAACATAGAATTTTTATGCTGATTTTCAATATATGTTTCATCAAATTTAGTCCTACCCATCAAAAGCTGCGAGCCTGAAATTTTGCCTTATTGTCAAAAAAGAGGGAACGCCCCCTAAAAGTCATAGAATCTTAATAAAAATGACATCTTCAGATTTAGGGTATCAGAAAACCCTATGGTAGAGGTTTCAAGCTCCTATCTGCAAAAACGTGGAATTGTGTATTTTTCGTATGGATGCGTGTTTATTTGTTCTTTTTTGCTTCGTTTTTTTCCCAGGGGCAATCTTATAAACCCAGTGGTCCTAGAATATGATGAGAGGGGTCATTCAAACGTAAACTGAAAGTTATAATGCCCCTTTTAAGTGACCAAAAAATCCGGGGGCAACTAGGCCCCCTCCAGGGCTCATTTGTTCCCACGGTTACCGGATAAAAATTTTGAGGTAGCCATATTGTTCAACATCGTCTGAAAATCTATTTACTATGCATTTGAGTCCCCGGGGGAAGGGCTGGAAGTTGTGAACTTCATCCGTTGTTTACATAGCGTATTATTTACTGGGAAGCATACAGACGTTTTCGAGCGGATTTTATGGCACTTGGTATTAACCAAGTGACATATAGCAATCGTCAATTCTGTCGGTCTGTCGGTCCCGGTTTTGCTACTTTAGGCACTTCCAGGTAAGCTAGGACGATCAAATTTGGCAGGCGTATCAGGGACATAACCAGCTTAAATTAGAAATAGTCGTTTTCCCAATTTGACCATCTGGGGGGAGTGGGGGCCCGGTTAATTCGTAAAAATAGAAAAAATGAAGTATTTTTTAACTTATGAGCGGGTAATGGGATCTTAGTGAAATTTGATGTTTGGAATGATATTGTGTCTTAGAGCTCTTATTTTAATTCCCGACCGGATCTGATGACATTGGGGGGAGTTGGAGGGGGGAAACCTAAAATCTTAGAAAACACTTAGAGTGGAGGGATCGGGATGAAACTTGATGGGAAAAATAAGCACAAGTCCCAGATACATGATTGACATAATCGGAATGGATCCGCTCTCTTTGGGGTAGTTGGGGGGGGGAATTCTGAAAAATTAGGAAAAATGAGGTATTTTTAGCTTACGAACGGGTGATCGGATCTCAATGAAATTTTATGTTTAGAGGGATATCGTGTCTTAGAGCTCTTATTTTAAAGCTTGACCGTATCTAGGGAAAATGGGGGGGGGGGAAGTTGGGAGGGGGAAACCTAAAACTTGGAAAACACTGAGAGTGGAGGGATAGGGATGAAACTTGGTGGGAAAAATAAACACAAGTCCTAGATACATGATTTACATAAACGGAACGGATCCGGTCTCTTTGGGGTAGTTGGGGGGGTGGTTATTTCTGAAAAATTAGAAAAAATAAGGTATTTTTAACTTACGAACGAGTGATCGGATCTCAATGAAATTAGATATTTAGAAGGATATCGTGGCTCAGAGCTCTTATTTTAAACTTGACCGGATCTGTTGACATTGGGGGGGGGGAGTTGGGAGGGGGAAACCTAAAACTTGGAAAACACTTAGAGTGGAGGGATCGGGATGAAACTTGGTGGGAAAAATGAACACGAGTTCTGGATACATGATTGACATAAACGGAACGGATCTGCTCTCTTTGGGGTAGATGGGGGAGGGGTTAATTCTGAAAAATTAGAAAAAATGGGGTATTTTTAACTTACGAACGGGTGATTGGATCTCAATGAAATTTGATATTTAGAAGGATATCGTGTCTCAAAGCAATTATTTTCAATCCTGACCGGATCTGGTGACATTGGGGGAAGTTTGGGATGGGGGAACATAAAATCATGGAAAACGCTTAGATTGAAGGGATCGGGATGAAACTTGGTGGGGAAAATAACCAGAAGTCTTACATACGTGATCTACATAATTGGAATTGATCCGCTCTATTGGGGGGGGGGTAATTCTGAAAAATAAGAAAAAATGACGTATTTTTAACTTGCGAAGGAGTGATCGGATCTTCATGAAACTCCATATTTAGAAGGATCTCGTAACTCAGATCTCTTATTCTAAATCTTAACCAGATCAAGTGTAATTGGGGGGGGGGCAGTTTGGGGGACCGGAAATCTTAGAAAATACTCAAAGCGGTGAGATCAGGATGAAACTGGATGGGAAGAACAAAAACCTGTCTAAGATACGTGACTGACATAACCGGACCGGATCTGCTCTCTTTGGTGGAATTGGGGGGGGGGGGGGTAATTTTGAAAATTGAGGTATTTGTAACTTACGAAAGGGTGACCAGATCTTAATGAAATTTGATATCTAGAAGGATCTTGTACTTTAAAGTTCTAATTTTAAATTCCGACCAGATTCTGTGACTTTGGGGGGAGTTGGAGGGGGAAACCGGAATTTTTGGAAAACGTGAAAATTGGGGTATTTTTATCTTACGAATAGATGATCGGATCTTAATGAAGTTTGATTTTTAGAAGGAATTCATGTCTCAGAGTTCTTATTTCAAATCCCGACCAGATCTTTTGACATTGGGGGGAGTTGGAGGGGGAAATCTTGGAAAAACACTTGGAGTGGAGGAATCGGGATGAAGCTTGGTGGATAGAATAATCAAATGTCCTTGATACGTGATTGACAGAATCGTACTGAATTCGCTCTCTTTGGGGGAGTTGGGGGGAGGGGTTCAGTGATTTGGCGAGTTTGGTGCTTCTGGACGTGCTAGGACGATGAAAATTGGTAGGCGTGTCAGAGAGCTGCACAATTTGACTTGATAAAGTCGTTTTCCCAGATTCGACCGTCTGGGGGGCTAAAGGGAGAGGAAAAATTAGAAAAAATTAAGTATTTATAACTTACGAATGGGTGATCGGATCTTAATGAATTTTGATATTTAGAAGGACATCGTGACTCAGAGCTCTTATTTTAAATCCTGACCGGCAGTAAGCCTCTTATTTTCCTTTTTAAATCAATCTATTGATTCATAGAATTTTGTTAGAGCTCATACCATATGATCTATTGGGTCTTAGCTCTTCTTGTCTCTCGTCACAAGTGCCATATGAGCTCTTAGCTCTTGCTTCTAGTGGTGAGGGGTCAGGAGGAGGGGGCTACGTGGGAGGATCTTTCCATGGAGAATTTTATTCATGGGGGAAGAGAATTTTCCATAAAGGGGCGAGGGGTTTCCCAGCATTATTTAAAAAAAAAACGATCAGAAATTAAATTTCGAAAATCAAAGGATTTCCCAGCATTATTAAAAAAAGGATCAGAAATTAAATTAAAAAAACAAGTTTTTTCAACTAAAAATAAGGAGCAGCATTAATACTTAAAACGAACAGAAATTATTACGTATATGAGGGGGTTCACCCCCTCGTCAATACCTGGCTCTATACGCTAAAATTTCTAGTACTTTCAAAAGAGCTATTTATTCTAATTAAACGGTGTTTGTGATTCAGGGGTGATTCTTAAATAATTGGAACAAAATTCGAACTTTAGCCTAAAGAACAAGGTATTGACGAAGAGACCAACCCCCTCATATACGTAATACTTTCTGTTTGCTTTCAATTGTAATGCTGCTCCTTACTTTCAATCGATGTTTTTTTCTATATAAACTTTTAAGTAAACTTCACAAGAAACAAATAAACACTGAATCAAAACAAACCACAATAAATGAAAGACACATTCACCAACTGGGTTGTGCAAAAATTCTTTGCTTAGCAATAGATTTAGCTTGTTTACAGACTTGATTTTCATTAAATATGTGTACAGGAGGTTTTACTTCAAACTGTAGAGAATTTTCTTAATTTGAGTATATGGAAATATCATCTGTCTCTGTTTGCATCCTATTATTAGTATCCTATTACTATATTTTTTAATATCAACTGCTTCTTTAAGAGATTACAGTAAGCCATTTACATTAGCTATTAAAATAGGCTTCTCAAAAATAACTAAATGATTTAGATTTTAAAAAATATGGAAGGTCAAAGCAGAATCATATTTGTCATTTTCGTTCATGTAGTCGTAACTGGAGTTATTGATTGGTCTTGGCAATGTAAAACTCCCCACATAAACAAGGAACTTTTTTATGCAGTACTACCCAATGTAGGGCAAGCTCTATCCTTTCCTGAGTTGAAAAAATGTTCAGCCTTTAGTCCATTTTTAAATTAAAAACTGAGAGATCTTTCAACTAAAGAGATTACTACTCCTTTTTTTCCGAAAGAGGGCGGTTTGACGATAAATGCAGATAACGATCATGGTATATAGGCTTCCTATACATAGAAAATTATAGGTTAGCAGTATTTTTTATAATTAAAACATCTAAGAAAGGAATCTTTGCTGAACCTTCTAATTCTAGTGTAAGTTGAAGTTTGGAGCCGAAAGTGTCCAAATGCACTAAAAAAACACTTAGAGAGTCATATTCATGTTCACAAACAGAGGAATACATCGGTAATAAAGCAGAACCAGGGAGAGTGTCTCAAGGAGAATCTCCTTGAGTGTCTCAAGGAGTCTCCAAGGAGTGTCTCAAGGCAGAACCAGGGAGAGTGTCTCAAGGCAGATTTTCCTATCAAGTCCACATAGAAATTTGTCACATATGGTGACAAACAACATTGGGAAACCCATAATTGAAGAAAAAATTGTCACGGAACCTAAAATACTTACTTAGATCCTTCTACGCTTGGGGGCGCATAGGAGAGCGACGGTCGACCTCCAATTTGAGCGATCTTGTGCCAAAGACCAAAGTTCATTTGGAGTGGTTCGGAGACTCGTCATTCCTTTCTCCAGGGATAGACCCAGTGTGCTGCGTTGTCTTCAACTCCTTCGAATGCCGGGTGGGGCCCGATACCATAAATCGTGTGGGAGGTGTCCTATGCTCATGCGGGTCATATGCCCCCAATACTTCCATCTTATCATTCTGAACTCGTCGGTCACCAGTGGCTGTTCGGTATCAGCCCTTATCTGGGCATTCGTTACTCTATCCCTCCAGTGTACCACAAGGATTCTACGTAGGCAATTATTCTCAAGGCCAATGTGTCTTTTCTCAGCATTCTCTGAAAGGCTCCTGGACTCGCATCCAAATAAAAGTACAGAGAGTACGTTACTCCTAAAAAAATGCAATTTAAACTTCTGAGAGTTGTATCTACATCTCAAAATATTCTTCTGCTGAGAAAATACTTCACCTGCATAAGCTGTCCGTAGCAAGACTTCTCTATCACAATTCCTGTCTTGGGTAGTTGTATTACCGAGGTACTTGAATTCCTTGACCTCTTCTATATCAGTGCTTTCGTATTGAATTATAGCTACAATGGTCGTCACAACTGCGTTTGACACACACCAACATTAATTTTCAGGCCCAAAGAGGCAGCGTTCGATGCTAGTTCATTCATATTACATTCAATGTCCTCTTGGCAGTGAGCCACGAGAGCGATATCGTCAGCGGAATTGCAGTCGTGCATTTGACGCTTGGGGCTTAGTTGTATGCCTCCTCGAGAGTGGCCAGCTTGATGCATAAATTCTGTAAATATTGCGAATAATATTGGAGATAGCAAACATCCCCGACGTACACCGGACTCGAAAGGAAGCCTCTCTGACAGCCCATTCTCCGTCTGGACTGCACAAACCTGTGCAGCATACAGGACTTGGAGGTTTTCCATACGCCAGGAGAATTTTCTACCTTTCCCCTTGGTGCTCAAAGTCAAATGCTTTCAAGAAGTCTATATATACTAAAATCATCTGCGCTTGCCATTCGTTTGATTCCTCTAGTAGAACACGTAAGCTGAATATCAGTTCGCAACAAGAACGATTTGGGCGGAAGCCTTGTTGCTTATCCCCTAAAATTAAGTCCACTTGAGTCTGAATTCTACTTAGTATAATCTGATATGGAACTTTACTTCCGAATGTCTGGAGTATGATGCCTCTCCAGTGATTGCACGATGTCTTTAGACCTTTCTTGAAGAGTTTCACGATAATGCCTTAGTTCGAGTCAGGAGTGACAGCCTCGTCGTCCCACACCTTACCAAGCAGCTTAAATAGTGGGCCAGCGAGAGCTTTTTTCCCATATGTCAACAATTCCGGAGGGATTCCATCACATCCAGCTGCTTCTCCATTTTTTAGCGACTTAAGGGCGATTACACCCTCCGAAAAGAGGATGGGGCCAAAATAGATACCCAAGATAAATAGGGGCATTCAAGGACCAACAGTAGCTCATGGGGCATCAACTGGTTCAGAACAAACGAGAAATATTAACTCCAAAGGTTCTCGACATTTACCTGATTCGTGAGCAGCTGCCCGCTTTTATCCTCAATGAAGTGGCAGGGGTTTGTTTGCGCACCGGAAAGTTTCTTAGTAAGCATAATAAGCTACACACACTCCTCTCGACCTCCTCATGATTAAAGATATTTATGTTTTATCTCTATCTTCGTTGGCATATCAATACTTCCAGGGAGATCTCCCATATTGTTTTTCGGGACTGCTTAAACTAGTACGGGAAGTAAATTTGTGTATGGTTCGTAACCGGGGGGATGTGATGATTCCAGCTAGTCCCTCGGTTCGTTCAGACTTCGGCCTGGCTGTAACTGTGGGGCGTGCTTGGAACTTGGTTCCCGCTGAGATCCGGCAGTCACGAACACTTGGCTCCTTTAAGAGACAAATGAAAAGTTTCTTATTAAAGGCTTCTTATTAATTGTTTCTTATGGTTTATTTATTATTTTTTTTCTTTTTTGGATTGTTGTTTTGTTGGTCTTGTATCCTCGATGACGCGAGAATTTTAATTTGCATTTTATTGTCGGGTGATGTGAGGGTCGCTGTTTCGTGGGGACTGCCGGTGACGGCATGTTAGGAACAAGTTTCTTGCGGACATGCCAATTTTATTCAAAAAAGATACATTTGTTGAATACGGGCACGTTTAAGACCTGACGTCACAAAACTTTTTTTGTTTCTTAAGCTAATAGGAAAGTGATAGCATGGTCAGAAAATACGTTACAAGACTTGTTTTGTTTATAAGAATGAAGTAGTAGCCTTGAATGTCTCTTGTTTTGGCTTTTGGCATGGATATAAAGACGTATCCATCGAATGTACGAGTCTGCTAGTTACTAGTTATAGAGTAGGTACTTTAAATAGAAGATGGGACAAGAATTAAATAGATTAAATGCGACCTATGATTCAGTTAAATCATGACAGCTCCCCCACCCCCCTGGTCTAAGATCTTCAAGCCATCCCTGAAAAAAACTTTACGAATGTATTGGGAATTACTGGGGCTATTAAGTTGAAACTTACGGCGCTACTACTATTCCTACTTCTGATTTTACAATTTAAATTAATCAAAAAAGTGTAAGTGTATCCAAGTTGTCAAAGAGCATAGTAAAAATTTCCCGGGAATGATATTATGTTTTATATTTCAGGTTAACTTGTAGAGGTATAAAACTAAATTAAACAATAGTATTTGTGTAAGAATTAAACATTAGTGAAAAACTTTCTCCAGCATATAAAGATTAAGCAAAACTACGGTTTTGGATAGAAAAAAAGGAAATAAATATTTTTTTCCGCTAAAAGACTATATCAAGAAGGAATGAACGGAAAATACTTACAACATATTTTTCCACAAACAAGCTTTTCAAAGAAAAATAAGGAGATGAATTAAACCATAAACAAGCAGAAATAAAGTCAGATAATCTTTCAGTTATAATACAACCACACATCACCATCAATAAATAAACGAAACCCAAAACGAACTGAAATCACAATAAATAACCGAGTAAATCACAAAACGAGCAAAAAAGAAATAGGGGTAGTGCTGACAACCCCTATGCCTTCTCAGGATGTATATCTATATATACTACAGATATACCTATAGCATATCTATAACACAGATATACTGATATTTATTCCTTAAAGTGTTAATATATGTTCTTTATTAAAACTATAAAAAGTGAAAATTTCTAAACTGTTTTTATCTTGACTAAAGCTTAAATTGTATTCTGGTCCTGAGAAGACATGGGGTTTCTTGGCCCTACTCATAATATTTTTCGCTCGTTTGAAGTTTGAATCAGTTATTTATTATCAGAATCAGAAATTCTGTTCATTATGTGTTTCATTTATTTATTGATGGTGACTTGGGGTAGTTTTAAGTTTGGACGATTATTTGACTTTATTTCTGCTCATTTTCGGCTTAATGGAGCTTTTTACTTTTCTTCGAAAAACGTTGAAAACAGATGAATGCAGATCGATAGTTTAATATATATACCAATGTTGCTTCCTCAAGTCTTAAGAATTTCGGGCTTATTAAATTAAAAAAAAAAAAAATCTTTGAAACAGTTTGTGTTTTTAGTAGACTTAATTACAAATTACTTTCTGGTCTTTAGAAGGCATAGGGAATGTTAGCCTTGCTCTTCTTTGTGGTGGTGCCCTTTTGACAAAACTGGAAGCACATAGAGTCTTTTGATATAGCTTAACCTTCCCAAAGCATGCCCTAGAGGTTCAGCGTAGTACCCTGAGTTTTCTTGGATACACCTTTTTGACAATCTGGCTTTTTGACGTTGTTTAATTGGTTTAGTTTTAAACCCCTTTGGCTTTCCCTGGAAGTTTCAAATCGGTGCTCTAATCGATACCTGAGATATCGTATATTACCATTTTGACAGCCTGAGTGCAGTTAAACTCTTTTGTTTTAGCATAATCGTATTAGTAACTACGGTAGAAGTAGCAGTAACAGTTTCAAGTAGTCACTGTTGCCGTTGTAAATACTCACAGTCATATGTAGCAAAAGTCGCAGTTGCAAGTAGTGACAGCAGCAGTTACAAGCAGTCGGAGTAGTAAATGATCACAGTCACTCTGTCAAGTATTAGCAGTCCCAGTCACAAGTAGTTGCAGTCGCAGTCGTAAGTGGCTGCAAATGCATATAGTTGTTGCAGTCAATCCGCATGTAAATGCAATCGCAGTTCAAAGTGGACGCAGTCGCAGTCACAAGCAGTTGGTGTCGCAGTCGCAAGTAATCGAAGTCACTGACAAAACTTTTTGCAATCACAACTAGTTACCATTTTCTAAGATTTATCTTTTGGTAGTTTTGCCATTATTAAGTTTTTATGGCAAATTCACGTTGTATTCATTATCATCATGTTGAACCACGAAAAAGAACAAGTAAAACTAATTAGTCAAACGTGATGTCACTTTCCGTTTGGTGAAATGCATACATGAATAATATGTTGGCTTACAAAAGATGACACCTTGTTTAATTGGTTTAGTTTTAAACCCCTTTGGCTTTCCCTGGAAGTTTCAAATCGGTGCTCTAATCGATACCTGAGATATCGTATATTACCATTTTGACAGCCTGAGTGCAGTTAAACTCTTTTGTTTTAGCATAATCGTATTAGTAACTACGGTAGAAGTAGCAGTAACAGTTTCCAGGAGGATTCCAGGAAATCTATGCCTTCGTAGCCTATTTGGTGCCACACCTTTATTATCTACTTTTTTAAACCATGTTTCGTTTTTTTAATTTGAGACCCCATTGAAGTGAAAACTCAAAGAATTTGTAAATAAATATTTTATCTTTTATCTTTGTAATGTAATATATATATATATATATATATATATATATATATATATATATATATATATATATATATATATATATATATATATATATATATATATATATGCTAAAACTATATTTAATTAAAAATCGAAGTACGAGTTCCTTACTATTTTTATAACATCTATAGTTGTATAAGTTGCCAGGTAACCGACCCAAAAATTGAGGCTCATTTTCAGTGTCTTTGGTACTTAAATAAATACCTTGGAACTTTTTTTTGCATATTTCATATGGGGATATGGGTAAGCCCCGAAGGCTCAACATGTGCTGCATACGCCTTTATTACTTTGGGCGGCTTCGTTGCAAATGAAAAAAATACTCATCCCTGTATCCCCCTTGTATCCCTGGCCATGGAGCCTTTCGAGGGGGAATAAGTGTATTGTGATTCAATTTTGAATTGTATTTTGTATTGTCTTGTATTTAACAGTAAACTTCTCTCTCTCTCCCTCTCTCTCTCTCTCTCTCCTTGTGAGAACCGAGTGAAAATGTTCAAAACTTCTGAAAATATACGAGACTTGGCAAATCCAACTGGTCTCTGACGTGCTATTCTGGCTGGCATGGCAAGTCCTTGCGTAAAACTAATTCTTTCTCTTGCTCATCAAAGAGTAATTATGCTCCAATATACACCTGGCATGGAAATTCAAAATATGGGATGATAGTTTTGAAACAAACAAGAGGTATGGGTTATGTCTTAAAATATGCGTTTTTAACTATGTCAATGTTTACACATTCATAAAGTGAGCAATTAAATGTATGGATGTAATAAAAACTGCAACCTGACAATATGCATTTTTACTTAGCTACAGCAAAAAATTTATAAGCTAAGTGAAGCTTACTTAGCTTTGTTGAAGCTTTTTTTATTGTTTTAAAAAGCACAGTTATGAGAGAGTCAAACTTCAGTGTAAAGAGCGGGAAGTTGAGGACGGGACAGCCCTTTTCATATACGGAATAACTTCTGTTCGTTTTAATTTTTGATGTTGCTCCTTACTTTCAGCTAAAAAATTTGTTTTTTTTATCTTATTTTCGAATATTTTTGAATCAATTCAGGTTTTGAAATCGCCGTACATGAATAATTAAAACGAAATTTACATATTAATTTTGCTATTTTTAATTAATAATAACCTTACAATTACCTAACTTTGATTTTTGTTCCAGTTATTTAAGACTGACTCCTGAATCACAAAAGTTGTTTAATTAGAATAAAACCCTCCTTTAAAAGTTAAAAAAGAAACTTTAGCATAAGAGCGAGCTATTGAGGAGAGGCAATATCCCCTCATATACGTAATATTTTCTGTTCGTCTTAAGTTTTAATGTTGCTTCCAACTTTCATCTGATAAAAATTGTTTTTATTTAATTGCTGATTGTTTTTTAAATAATGTTGTGATATTCAGCTCTCCCTCCATGGAAAATCCCCTAACCCCACGAGAAATTTTGCCGCGGAAAGATTTTCCCACGTAAATAAAGTTAGCGATATACGCGGAACTAATTTTGTAAGACATAGTAACAGAACGGCCAAAGAGGTCTAAACTGTTTTCATGGAAATAAAAGTTTCAAGCGCAGCAATTCTCAAATAACTGACATGAATGAATGAAAGAGAAAAGATCGTCATATGTGTAATTAAATAAAAAAAGAACATGTTTTTTAACTGCAAGTAAGGAACGACATTAAAACTTAAAACAAACAGAAATTATTTCGTATATGAAAGAGGTTGTCTCCTCCGCAACGCATCGCTCTTTACGCTAAAGTTTGACTATTTCTCACAACTCTACTTTTTAAACAATTAAAAACTTTAGCGTAAAGAGCGAGAGGTTGCGGAGGGGACAACCTCTCTCATATACGGAATAATTTCGGTTCGTTTTAAGTTTTAATGTTGCTCCTTACTTGCAGTTAAAAAAATATATTTTTTTTTATTTAATTTCTGAACGTTTTTGAATTAATGCATGTTTGGATTTTGACTCACCGCACATGAATAATTAAAACAAAATTTGCATATTATTTTTTTTCTAAATTGCTTTCTCATAGTTTTGATCGGATGATTTTGATCAAAAAAGGTGGGGGAGGAGGCCTTTTTCCCCTTCAATTTTTGGTTGCTTAAAAATGCAACTAGATTTTTTAATTTTTTTTGTGCGAACGTTTTTGTTTGTAATAAACATACGTACCTTACGAATTAACTTACCTAACAAACTTCTATACTTATATATTTTTATTATGTATATGAGGGGGTTTGCCCCATCGTCAATACCTCGCTCTTTGAACTAAACCTTGAATTTTATCCCGAATCTTTAAGAATGACCCCCGAATCACAAAGGCCGTAGAATAAACAGTTGAAATTACTAAAAATATGTTAGAGTAAAGAGCAAGGTATTGTGGAGGAGAAAACCTTCTTATATGTGTAATATTTTATGTTCGTTTTAAGTTTTTATGCTACTCATTACTTCCAGGTGAAAAATGATTGTTATTTATTTTCTCATTGTTTCTTTTTAAATAATGCCAGAAAATCCTGCGCCCCTTCATGGAAATTCTCTTATGGAAAGATCCTCCCACGTAACCCCATCCCCCGACCCACTCCCACTCCAATGCGAAAAAGTCCCCCTGAAAACTTCTGTACACTTCATAATAACCATTACTGCATGTAAACAATGGTAAAAGTTTGTAACTTGCAGCCCCTCCCCCGGGGACTGTGGGGGATTTAGTCGTCCCCAAAGACATAGTTATTATGTTTTTCGACTAAGCTGAACAGAATGGCTATCTCGAAATTTGATCCGGTTACTTTGGGGGAAAATGTGTGTTGGAGGGGGCCTAGGTGCCCTCCAGTTTTTCGGTCACTTAAAAAGAGCACTAGAGCTTTTAAATTTTCATTATAATGAGCCCTCTCAAAACATTCCAGGACCAGTGGGTCAATACGATCACCCCTGAAAAAAAAAACAAATAACAAATTGACACGCATCCGTGATCTGTCTTCTGGTAAAAATACAAAATTCCACATTTTTGTAGACAGGAGCTTGAAACTTCTACAGTAGGGTCTCTGATGCGCTGAATCTGATGGTGTGATTTTCGCAAGGATTCTATGAAATTTAGGGGCTGTTTTCCCCTATTTTCTAAAATAAGGCAAATTTTCTCAGGCTCGTAACTTTTGATGGGTAAGACTAAACTTGATGAAACCTACGTATTTAAAACCAGCATTAAATGCGATTCTTTTGAGTATCAAAATTCCGTATTTTAGAGCTTTGGTTACTATTGAGTAACTCCTTAAGTTCGTTACCACGAACTGTTTGATAATTGATGTTAGTTTTTAGTTTTAATGTTGTTGCTTACTTTCAGTTGGGAAAAAAAACTTGTTTTTCTTATCTAATAGAAACCACAAGCCGAAGATATGCTATATCTTTAGTATATTGTCACATAAAAGTATAGTTATGAAGCTGCTTAAAATAAAATTGTTTATGTCGGCCATTATTTAACAAAATTGAAATTTTAGCGTAAATAGCGAGGTATTGAAGACGGAGCGAATTCTCTCATATACATAATTAATGGGGTCCACTACCAGATAAATCCCCCTGGAAACGTCTGTATACTTCCCGATAACTAATAATTTATGCAAAAAATGGGCGAAGTTCATAACTTTTAGCCCTTTCCCCGGGACTGTGGGGATCAAGTCGTCCTCAAAGGCATAGCTGTTGGATTTTTCGACTATGCAAAACCAAATGGCTATCACAAAGCTTGGATCCGGTGACTTTGGAAAAAAGAGCGTGGGATGGTGCCTAGTTGCCCTCTATTTTTTTCTCTTAAAAAGGGCATTCTAAAATTCAAATTTCATTCAAATAAGCCCTTTCGTGAAATTCGAAGACCACTGGGTCAATAGGATCACCCCTGGGAAAAAACACACATCCATGATCATTCTTCAGGCAAAAAATACAAATTCCACAATTTTGCAGATAGGAGCTTGAAACCTCTACAGTAGGATTCCCTGATACGCTGAATCTGATGGTATAATTTTCATTAAGATTATGTGACTTTTAGGTGTGCTTCCTCCTTTTTTGAAAATAAGGCCAATTTGGCCTTTCCGGCCTAAGCTGAGACTGACGAGTGATGAGGTATTTCTTGCCTTTTTTAAATCTTTTCCGCTTTGCCATGATTTCAGTCGCTTGCAGAGGGATCGTGCGCTGGACATGATATTTTTGAAACAATTTCCTTAAGAGCCTTCCCAGAGCCCAATCATGTAGCGTAGAGAACGCAAAATCTGCGGCAACCGGTGCAACATTTATTTAGACAGGGGTAATGCAGAGTGAAACAACTTAGGAAACCAATTGCCTGGACCGTAACCTGACATCAACGAACGATCCCTGTAATAGTCCATTCCATGGCCCAATGGTCGTGCTCCGTAGTCCAAGAGTCTCGTGGTTTGTGGTCCATAGGGAGTGTTTCTAAGAGATACAAGTGTCTGTTATACTTGAGAAAACCTACGAGGGCCAGGGCTTCTTCATCCGAGGATTTCTAAGATTGTTACATGATAGAGTGTCATTTAAAAACCTTCAAAGGCTTCTTTACCCCCAGAATTTCTAAGATTGTTCTTTAAAAAACCTTCAGGCTCCCCCATCAAATTGGAGTTTCCAAGATCATTCTTTAAAAAATCATCAGGGGGCTTCTTAGCCCAGGATTTCTAACACTGTTCTTTGAAAAACCTTCACGATTCCCGCCAAATCAGGATTTCTAAGATTGTTCTTTTAAAAACATTCAGGACTTCTTTACCTCCAAGATTACTAAGATTGTTCTTCTTTACCCCAGGATTTAAAGATTGTTCTTTAAAAGAACCTAAAACACTGGAACTTTTAAAAAGTTCTAGTGTCCTTTTTACCCACACTCATTTTTACCCAAAGTTATCCGATTAAAACTTTGAGATATTCATTTTGATCAGCATAGTAAAAAAAATATCTAAAAACCATGTTCTTGAGGATGAATTAATCCCCACAGTCCCTGGGGGAAGGGCTGCAAGTTATAAGCTTTGCCCATTGTTTACATGGAGTATTGGTTATTGGGAAGTATACAGACATTTTCATGGAGGATTTTTTCTGGTGGGGAGGTGCTTGCGTGAAAGGATCTTTTCATAAAGCAATTTTTCATGGGGAAAGATAATTTTCCTTTATTAGTGCTATGTACGAGAATAATAATGCAGTTGATTTAAGCACCCTAGATGAAAGTGTGAGCAAAATGAACAAGCTTTTAGAGGTTTTGCGAGTTCAGGGAGCAAAAATAGGTTTAAAATTAATGTTAAGAAGACAGTCACTAAGGCTAGACATAAGTGAAGATAGAAAGATGATGGTGGGTAACGGAAAGGTTGATCAGTTGGACAGCTTAACTTGCCTTGGCAGTATCAAACAGTTCGTGGTAACGAACTGTAGTAAGGAGCGACCCGGCTCAATAGTAACCGAAAATCTAAAAAGGGAATTTTGATACCAATAGTTAAACCAAAAGAATCGCATTTTAATCCTGATTTTAAATATACAAGTTTCATCAAGATCAGTTATACTCATCCAAAAGTTACGAGCCTAAGAAAATTTGCCTCAGTTTAGAAAATAGGAGGAAACACCCCCTAAAAATCGTACAATCTTAAAGATTCACCGTATCAGAGAACACCCCTTAAAAGTCATAAAATCTTAACGAAAATCACACCATCAGGTTCAGCGTATCAGAGAACCTTATTGTAGAAGTTTGAAGCTCCTATCTACTCCTATCTACAAAAATGTGGAATTTCGCATTTTTTTTTTCCAGAAGACAGATTACGGATGCGTGTTTATTTGTTTTCTTGTTTGTTTTTTTTTGTTTGTTTTTTTCCCAGGGGTGATCGTGTCGACTGAGTGGTCCTAGAATCTTGCGAGAGGGCTCATTCTAACGCAAATTAAAGTTTCTAGTGCCCTTTTTAAGTGACCAAAAAAATTGGAGGGCACCTAGGCCCCCTCCCACGCTCATTTTTCCTCAAAGTCACCAGATCAAAATTCTGAGGTAGCCATTTTATTCACCATAGCCGAAAAATCTAATTACTATGTCTTTAGGGACGACTTACTCCCCCGTAAGTCGTCCTTACTGCCTTACGTAAGTTAATTCGTAAGTTACGTATATTTTTTACCAATGAAAACGTTTGTGAAAAATTAAAAGTTCTAGTTTCTTTTTTAAGTAATCAAAAACTTGGAGTGCAACTAGACCTCCTCCTTCGCTTCTTTTTTCTCAAAATCTTCCGATTAATTGCAATTAATTAATATGCAAATTTTGTTATTAATTATTTATGTGCGGAGAGCCAAGATCAAAACATGTATTAATTCAAAAACGTCCAGAAATTAAATTAAAAAAAAAAAACGAGTTTTTTTAGCTGAAAGTAAGGAGCGACATTAAAACTTAAAACGAACAGAAATTACTTCGTATATGAAAGGGGCTGCTTCCTCATCAACGCTCCGCTCTTTACGCTAAAGTTTTTTACTGTTTTAAAAAGCAGAGTTAAGAGAAAGAGTCAAACTTTAGCGTAAAGAGCGAGGCATTGAGGAGGAAGCAGCCCCTTTCATATATGAAGTAATTTCTGTTCGTTTTATGTTTTAATGTCGCTCCTTACTTTCAGCTAAAAAAAACTTGTTTTTTTTTTATTTAATTAGTAGTAAAGACAGTGGGAGCACTGAAGATGTTGGACTAAAGTATATTAGTTGTAAATATATTGGCTAAAAGTTATTAATTTGTCTGGATATAGTCACCTAATCTGGGATGCGAACTCATTCCTAAGAGTAACAAGGAAATCAAAATGAATTCAGTTTTGTCCCCTGGCTCCATCTTAGTTCTACTCGTTCTTGAAAATAGGTTGATTATATATTCTTTAGGTAGTAAAAATATGTTAAAACTAAGTAAGAAATGATATTCTGGAAAAAAAAGTAAAAAAGTTCTCCACTTTTTTTTGTGAAAAAGAAAAGTAGAAAAACTTTTGGAATCAAAAGAAAAAAAGAAACCATTAATAGTTAAGTAGTCAAACAGTTCGTGGTAAAGAACGGTAGTAAGGAGCGACCCGGCTCAATAGTAACAAAAACTCTAAAAAACGGAATTTTGATACTAATAGATAAATAAAAAAAATCAGATTTTTATGCTGATTTTAAATATTTAAGTTTCATCAAATTTATTCTTACCTGTCAAAAGGTAAGTGCCTGAGAAAAATTGCCTTATTTTTGAAAATAGGGAAAACTCCCTCTAAACGTCATATTATCTTGACGAAAATTTCACAATCACATTCAGCGTATGAGAGAGCCCTACTGTAGAAGTTCCAAGTTCCTATCTACAAAAATGTGGAATTTTGTATTTTTTCCCAGAAGACCGATCACGGGTGCGTGTTTATTTGTTTGTTTTTTTGTTGTTTTTTTCCAGCGGTGATCGTATCGACCCAGTGTTCCTAGAATGTCGCAAAAGGGCTCATCCTAACGTAAAGTAAAAGTTCTAGTGCCCTTTTTAAGTGACCAAAAATTGGAGGGCACACGCTCATTTTTTCCCAAAGTCAACAGATCAAAATTTTGCGATAGCCATTTTGTTCAGCATAGTTGAAAAACCTAATAACTATGTCTTTAGGGGTGACTTACTCCCCCACGGTCCCCGGGGGAGGGGCTGCAAGTTACAAACTTTCACCATTGTTTACTTGTAGTGATGGTTGGTGTAGTGATGATTTTTTCTGGTTGGAGGAGGGGGTTCAAGGGGAGGGGTTAAGTGGGATGATCTTTCCACGGAGAATTTATTATAGGGGAAGAGAAATTCCATGAAGGGGGAGCAGAATTTTCTAGCTTTCCTTAAAAAAAATGAAAAAATAAATATGAAAATTTGTTTCAACTGGATGTAAGTAGCAGCATTAAAACTTAAAAAGAACAGAAATTATTACGCATACGAGGAGGTTCATTTCCTCCTAAATACCTCGCTCTTTACGCTAAAGTGTTTTTTTTTTGTAATTTCAACTATTTATTCTATGATTTTTGTGATTCATGGGTCATTCTTAAAGAGTTGGGATAAAATTTAAGCTTTAGCGTACAGAGCAAGGTATTGACGAGGGTGGCGAACCCTCTCATATACGTAATAAAAATATACGAATATAGAAGCTCGTTACGTAAGTTAATTCGTAAGTTAAGTATATTTATTACTAACCAAAACTTTCGTAAATTAAGTTCTAGCTGCTTTTTTAAGTAGCCAAAAAATTGGAGGGCAACTAGGCCTCCTCTCAAATCCTTTTATCTCAAAATCGTCCTATCAAAACTGTGAGAAAACCATTTAGCCAAAACAAAATTAATATGCAAATTTTGTTTTAATTATTGATGTTTTTAGAGCCAAAATTAAAACATACATCAATTCAAAAACGTTCAGAAATTAAATAAAGAAAACAAGTTTTTTCAACTGAAAGTAAGGAGACATTAAAACTTAAAACGAACAGAAATTACTCCGTATATGAATGGGTGTTCCCTCCTCAACGCCCCGCTTTTTACGCTAAAGCTTTTTATTGTTTTAAGAGGTTGAGCTGTGAGAAAGGGTCAAACTTTAGCGTAAAGAGCTGGGCGTTAAGGAGGGAATAGTCCCTTTCATATACGGAGTAATTTCTGTTCGTTTTGTACATCAAGATAGGATAGCCTAAGTGGTCTTTCTAAAAACATTCTTCGACTTGGAAGTATATTAACTATAAATATCAAACGTTTATTTTGAAGAACATCAACAATAGACATACTAATGCAGAGCTTAGATTTTTCCTGTTTAAATGTTTGCATTAATTCTATCAGTTCTGGTTTTCAGCGGGCGTTTTCGGGCTAAAAAACCTTTTCCTAGCTAATTTATCTACCATAAGTTGCCTCCCTGCTGTAGCGCAATATTTGTAGATATGAACCTGTATTCAGTTGGAGGTAATAAGTTTAAGATTGTCTGTGAGGTATTTTGTGAAGTAGTTAGTGAAGGATTTCGATTTTTGTTGATAGAAGGGCGTCGCCAATTTCTGAAAAACATTCTTTAACTAAAACGGTCCAGAATTGCACAAAGCCAGCATTCAACTATGGGTCCCAGGGACTTTTTACTGTTTCTTTCTAAGCAGGCTTAAGCGCTTCATTGTAGGCCTGAGAAGATATATTTTTAACCATCTTGCGCTCGTTTTCGGGCCTGTTGCTGTTCTCAAGGTCAAAACAATATCAATCATTTAAAGAATATGAAAATAGAAATTTGAATGTACAACGTTAAAAACTAGCTATCGTACTGACATTTTGACTCATCAATTCAGATGCTTCGATCGGGACTTTTTAGGAGTTTTAGAAACTCATACTCCAGGGTAAGAAACATGAAATTAGGTGTACAGAAGTTTTTTTTTTAATCAAGCAGGAAGGATGGGTTGCACTAACAAGGAATAGGGCTGCTGATGAACAAGCTACAAAGTTGTTTAGGCTGGGAAGGTATCAATACTACAATGCTATTGGATGATTTTTTGTATTATGGGATTTCATTGTTGTCATCAACTTTTCTACCAGCAGGGATGGAAATGAAGCATTTCCATCATTTACATTAAATATCATGGGGAGTTGTTATTATGAACCGGTAGAAAAAATCCTTACTCCGCGCTTAAGTCGCTTTATTTTACTTTAGTACAATCTCATTTTGATTATGTGGGATTGGCTTACCTAAATACGTTTCAGTCTGATCTTATTCCACTTTAAAAGATACAGAATAAGGCGTCCTTAAGTTAAAGCGTCCTCGTGTCCTTAAGTCATTTTTACCGTTCTCTTCCCTTTTGCCGAATATACCAATGACATAATCGTTATGTACAATTATGGATATTCTCCCGGCGAGTCTTAATGTCCAATCCTCTATATTTTTGTTTAAGGTTAAATTCGACCCTGGATCTCTTCCTAATTATTTTTATCAAATGAACGGATGTTCTTTATGTCCCCAAATGCCCATTTCAATTCCCAAACCCCCAAATGTCAGTAGTATCTGTAGAAACTGCTTCTAAGATATTATTGGGAGAAAAGCATCTTGATAATTCAATAATAAAAATTTGAAATATTAATGACAATAGTATTGGCCTCTGAAGGAAACCAATATCACCAAGGCCCAGCACCAAAGGGACAACTGATTTAAGACAATGGTTGGCAATTAGTCTCATCTGTAACTAGTTTACGACCAGTTTACAACCAAAGCAAAACATATCTCCGCCTACGGAAGCGAGTGGTTTTGGATCATGTGTTTCTATCTAATTGAGCAGTACAGTAATTAATTGATTACTAAGAGTACCACAGGTTTCCTAGGGTTCAGAGGAGTACTGGGTCCATTTTCTTCTTGGAAAAGAATGCAAAATCTTGTATGTTCTTAGCAGCAAAAGAACTGTCTCAAACAGATAAAAAATTAGGTGTACAGAATTTTTTTTTTTACTCAAGCAGGAAGGATGGGTTGCACTAACAAGGAATAGGGCTGCTGATGAACAAACTACAAATTTGTTTAGGCTGGGAAGGTATCAATACTACAATGCTATTGGATGATTTTTTGTATTATGGGATTTCATTGTTGTCATCAGGCATTTCCATCATTTCCATTAAATATCATGGGGAGTTGTTATTATGAACCGGTAGAAAAAATCCTTACTCTGCGCTTAAGTCACTTTATTTTACTTTAGTACAATCTCATTTTGATCATGCGGGATTGGCTTACCTAAATACGTTTCAGTCTGATCTTATTCCACTTCAAAAGATACAGAATAAGGCGTCCTTAAGTTAAAGCGTCCTCGTGTCCTTAAGTCATTTTTACCGTCCTCTTCCCTTTTGCCGAATATACCAATGACATAATCGTTATGTACAATTATGGATATTCTCCCGGCGAGTCTTAATGTCCAGTCCTCTATATTTTTGTTTAAGGTTAAATTCGACCCTGGATCTCTTCCTAATTATTTTTATCAAATGAACGGATGTTCTTTATGTCCCCAAATGCCCATTTCAATTCCCAAACCCCCAAATGTCAGTAGTATCTGTAGAAACTGCTTCTAAGATATTATTGGGAGAAAAGCATCTTGATAATTCAATAATAAAAATTTGAAATATTAATGACCATAGTATTGGCCTCTGAAGGAAACCAATATCACCAAGGCCCAGCACCAAAGGGACAACTGATTTAAGACAATGGTTGGCAATTAGTCTCATCTGTAACTAGTTTACGACCAGTTTACAACCAAAGCAAAACATATCTCCGCCTACGGACGCGAGTGGTTTTGGATCATGTGTTTCTATCTAAGTGAGCAGTAAAGTAATTAATTGATTACTAAGAGTACCACAGGTTTCCTAGGGTTCAGAGGAGTACTGGGTCCATTTTCTTCTTGGAAAAGAATGCAAAATCTTGTATGTTCTTAGCAGCAAAAGAACTGTCTCAAACAGATAAAAAATTTATCGATTTTTACACAATGTCGAAGGAATTCTGTAAAGCATGAAGAAGCTCTTCATGCTTCTCCACTTCTCCTCTGAATCTCACTTTTAATTCCTGGTCTGATGTGGTGACAGCCAAAATAATTGGACAATATCAACGCGGTAGCTCACGAAAATGTCTGGGACAGCACTGCAACGCAACTGTGACCATGACTGGAGGCTCATACAGAGCTGGTTTTAGACTGATTGGAAACTAGTATCATCTGGATTGCCTCGTGCCGCTCTAGTTCAAGGCCGTGGTCACAAAAGTTGCGTACGCGATCGGTTAGCAATTCTAGTCTCAAAATAGTTACCCCCTGGGCGCTGGGTCTAAGATAACTAGGGCCTAATATTTAACAATTCACAGCCACGTGAACTTTTTTGCCAGGCTGCCTCGTGGCGCTGCATCTGGATTGCCTCTTGCCGCTCTACTTCAAGGCCGTGGTCACAAAATAGTTGCGTACGCAAACGGTTAGCAATTCTAGTCTCAAAATAGTTATCCCCTGGGTGCTGGGTCTAAGCTAACTAGGGCCTAAAATGTAACAATTCACAGTCACGTGAACTGTTTTGCCAGGCAAGCAGAGTTTTCATTATTATAATCCGTTGCCTTTAGTTCCTGCATCATTTATTCCTTATTACTTATTGTATTTTTTTTCTATGATTGTTCATTTAATTTCAGTTCGTTTTGGGTTTCATTTATCCTTTGATAGTAATTTCTGTTCGTTTTGAGTTTGAATAAATAAAAAAACTAGTTTTTTTTAACTGAAAGTAAGGAGCGACATTAAAACTTAAAACGAAAGAAATTACTCCGTATGTGTAATGGGTTGTCCCCGCTGCAATCCCTCGCTCTTTACGTTAAAGTTTTTAATTGTTTTAAAAGGTAGAATTGAGGCAAAGAGTCAAACATTAGCATAAAGAGCGAGGGATTGCGGAGGGGACAACCCATTTCACACACGGAGTAATTTCTGTTCGTTTTAAGTTTTAATATCGCTCCTTACTTTCATTTAAAAAAACTTGTTTTTTTAAATGAATAAAAAAAACATAAGGGGTGGGGAAGGAAGCCTAGTTGCCCTCCAATTTTTCGGTTGCTTAAAAAGGCAACTAGAACTTTTAAATTTTTAACGAACGTTTATATTAGTAAAAAAAAATATACGTAACTTAAGAATTAACTTACGTAACAAACTATTATTCTCTTATGTTTTTATTATGTATATGAGGGGGTTTGTTCCCTCGTTAATGCCTCGCTCTTTACACTAAATTTTAAGTTTTGTCCCAATTCTATAAGAATAACCCTGAATCAGAAAGGGCGTAGAATAAATAGTTGAAATTACTAAAAATACTTTAGCAGAAAGAACGAGGTATTAATCTCCTCCTAAATATCTCGCTCTTTATGCTAAAGCATTTTTAGAATCCCTCATATGCGTAATAATCTCTATTCGTTTTAAGTTTTAATGCTACTCCTTAGTTTCAATTGAAAAAAACTTTGTCATGTTTATTTTTTCATTGTTTCTTTTACAGTAATGCTAGAAAATCCTGCGCCCTTTTCATTGAATTTCTCTTCCCCCATGATATATTCCTCCAAGAAAAGATCCTCCCACATAGCTTCCTCCCCTCAACCCCACTCCCAAACCAACAAAATCCACCTGAAAACGTCTGTACTGTTCCCAGTAACCATTACTGTATGTAAACACTGGTCAAACTTTGTAACCTGCAGCCCCTCCCCCAGGGACTGTGGGGGAGTAAGTCATCCCCAAAGACATAGTTATTATGGTTTTCGACTATGCGGAACAGAATGGCTATCTCAAAATTTTGATCCGTTGACTTTTGGAAAAAAAGAGCGCACTAGAACTTAAAAAGGGCACTAGAACTTTTAATTTCCGTTAGAATGAGCCCTCTTGCGACATTCTAGGACCACTTGGTCGATAAGATGACCCCTGGGAAAAAGAAAAAAAAAATAAATAAACACGCACCCGTGATCTGTCTTCTGGCAAAAAATACGAAATTCCACATTTTTGTAGACAGGAGCTTGAAATTTTCGCTGTAGGGTTCTCTGACACGCTGAATGCGATGGTGTGATTTTCGTTAAGGTTCTATGACTTTTAGGGGGTGTTTCCCCCTATTTTCCAAAATAAGGCAAATTTTCTCAGGCTCGTAACTTTTGATGATAAAGAATAAATTTGATGAAACTTATATATTTAAAATCAGCATGAAAATCCGATTCTTTTGATGTATCTTTTAGCATCAAAATTCTGTTTTTTAGAGTTTCGTTTACTATTGAGCCGGGTTGCTCCTTACTACAGTTCGTTACCACGAACTGTTTGATTTTAACAGGTGTTTGTATCGGCTGATTTTAAGTTTAAAATGGCCTTTACTCTTCTTTGAAAAGATTCTTTTTTGGAAAGTTTTTTTTTACTGAATAAAATAAAAGATAATCAAGTACAAAATGTGAAATATATATAATAAGATACAATTCTAAAATTAAGGTTAAAGTTTAAAGGTTAAACTCTAAAAACGTCAAGTTTTTATGTTTGATAGTATTGCGTATTGTCGTTCGTTAGTTAATATTTTCTAATTCTTGAATCGATACTAAATGCCCTACCGAAGGGAACGCACTCAATTTGCAGCTTAGCAAAACTTTTATAAAATCAATAATTAAAATCAAGTTTTTTGAGCCCATAATTGGCAGTTGTTCACCTGAATTTAGTTGTGCCAGCGAATCTGTTTAAATCATGAATTAATTTTCTTCGCATATCTTAAAATTCCCAAATTAAAATTCAAAGGAATTGTTTGGTTTTAATTGAGTTATAAATAGAAGTATTTATAAAAAAGGAACAATAAGATCTATGCAAATTATATACGGATTACGAAAAAATGAGATGCAAATAAATTGTGAATAATTAAAGTATATGCTTTCCTGATGCCAACAATGGGTATTTTGACGGGCTGATAAAAAAGGTTAATTACTTCCTCACGTAATGAAATATTAATCTGAATTTATTTTATTGATAAAGAAATGATAATAAATAGTGATGACATTTGATTAGAGAGCCAGTTTTTACGTTTGTAAATGAGATTGCTTTTTGTATGGTATTAAATAAAAAAAAACAAGTTTTTCAATTGATAGTATGGAATGACATTAAAACTTAGAACAAGCAGAAATTATTCCGTATATGGAAGGGACTGTCCCCTCCTTAACGCCTCGCTCTTTACTCTAAAGTTTTTTTGTTTTAAAAATAGAGCTGTGAGAAAGATTCCAACTTTAGCGGAAAAAAGAAAGCAAGACATATAGAAAGAATTTTGTATAAGAATTCTGGCAATTTTCCGCAGTGTATAATTTCCCCTGAGAAGATTACTCCCTGGAAACTTCCCTCCCCACGGAAACTTCCCTCCCCACGGAAAATTCCCCGTGAAAAAAAAACCCATTAAAAAATGTGTCCCCTTCACCCTAAAATTTTTGCATGCATCCTGACAACAAATACTACGCGTAAAAAATAGCCAAATTTTATAGCTTAAAGAACTTTCCCCTTGGGCTGGGGGGGGGTGGTCATGTTATACCTAAATGCACAGTTATTGGGCCTTTCAACTATGATGGAAAAAATGGCTATTTCAAAATTTTGATCGACATTTTGGGGAAAACGTGGCGGGGGAGGTTTTTGGTCACTTAAAAAGGACATTAGAACTTTTAATTTCCGTTTGAATGGGCCCTCTTCTGATATTTTAGGATCACTGGGTTTATATGATCACACCTGGGGAATATGATAATTATAAAACACAACAAAAAAACACACATCCGTTATCTTTCTTCTGGCAAAAAATACAAAATTCCAAGTTTTTGCATATAGGAGCTTGAAACCTATACAGTAGGGTTTGAATACGCTGACTGATGATGTAATTTTAATTAAGATCACTTGACTTTTAGGGAGTGTTTCCCCCCTTTTCCAAAAATCAGGAAATACTATCAGTCTCGTAACCTTTGATGGGTAAGATTAAACTTGATGAAATCTCTGTATTTGAAATCAGCATAAAAATCCGATTCTTTTAATACGTCTATTGGTATCAAAATCCTTTTTTAAAGCCGTTTTCTAGAGTTTCGGTAACTATTGAGCAAGGTCGCTCCTTACTTACAGTTCGTTACCACGAAATGTTTTTGAGCTATTTTCTCAGGTTTTATTTTGGTTGTTATTACGTATAAGACCCTCCTCAGTACATTAAAATGTTTCCGAATTTGTAAAAAGCTTATTATTCTAATTAAACGGTCCTTGTGTGTCAGGAGTAATTCTTAAATTATTGGAACAAAAAATCAAACATTAGCGTAAAGAGTGAAGTACTGAGAAAGCAGTAATGCCCTCAAATACACAATAATTTCTGTTGGTTTTAATACTTAATGTTATTCCTTACTTTCAAAATCTTTGGTTTATTATCACAATAAAATCATAGTTATGAAGCTGCTTAAGATAATATTAAATGCTAAAATTGGCCGATAAAATAACACAAAACAAATTATTGTTAATATCGGCCATTATTTAACAAAATTCTACCTTTAGCGTAAAGAGCGAGGTACTGACAAGGGGAAGAAACTCCGTCATATACTTTATATGAGGGGGTTCACCCTCTTTGCAATCCCTCACTCCTTGAGCTAAAGTTCAAATTGTTCCAATCCTTTAAGAATGTCCCGTAAATCCCAAACGCCATTTAATTAAAATAAATAGCTCTTTTGGAATTACTTGAAATACTTTAGCGTAAAGACCGAGATTTTGAAGAGGGGGCGAACCCCCTCATATACATAATAATTTCTTTTCGTTTTAAGTTTTAATGCTGCTCCTTATTTTCAGTTGAAAAAACTTGTTTTTGTTAAATTTAGTTTCTGATTGTTTTTTAAATAATGCTGGGAAATCCAGCGCCCCTGTCATGGAAATTCTCTTCCCCCATGAAAAGTTCGTCCAAAGAAAGAACCTTCCATGTAACTCTCTCCCCCCGACCCACCAGAAAAATCACTCCTAAAAATGTCTGTATATTTCCCAAAAACCAATACCATATGTACAGAATGGGCAAAGTTTCTAACTAGCAGCCATTCCCCAAGGACTCTGGGGGATTAAGCCGTCCTCCAATTTTTCGATCACTTAAGATGGGCACTAGAATTTTTAATTTCTGTTCGAATGACCCCTCTCGTGACACTCTAGGACCACTGGGTCGATACGACCACCTTTTTGGAAAAAAGACAAAAGAAAACAAATAAACACGCATTCTTTATCTTTCTTCTGGCAAGAAATACCAAAGTCCACTTTTTTCAGATAGGATCTTGAAACCTCTAGAGTAGAGTTCACTGATGCGGTGAATCTGATAGTGAGATTTTCATTAAGTTTCTGTAACTTTTAGAGGATTATTTCCCCCTTCTTTCGAAAATCCAGCACATGTCCTTGGGCTCTTAACTTTTGATGGGTAGAACTAAACTTGATGAAACCTATATATTTAAAATCAGCATAAAAATAAAATTCTTTCGATGTATCTATCAGTATCAAAATTCCGTTTCTTTACAGTTTCGGTTACTATTGAGCCGTGCCGCGGCTTACTTACAGTTTGTTACCATGAACTGTTTGAAATGCACTTTAAATGTCGGGGGGAAATCAAACAGTTCGTCACCACGAGCTGTTTGATTTTTCATCGCAGTCACGCTACCACTATCTGGTACCAATTCAAAATCCCCTGTGTCCAAATCATTTTCAACTCAAAAAAGTTACTAGGCTAGGAATCAAAAATTTGCCTGCGAAAGAGCCCTGTTCCAATATTCTACGATCATTGGTTCGATTCGATCGTTTTCTTAGGGATATAGAGAAAATTAGCCTATTGATTTTGTCGACCGCGAGTGATTTCACGTGTTTAATATAATATTTGGTTAATGCTAGATATTAAAATGACACTTTTCAGTTTTTTTTCCTTTCCTTATCGAGATAGTGGATTCGGTCCCAATTATTTTTATATTCGTGAATCAAGAATATCACCTTTCAATGTTCTTTATTTCATTAATCAATGTAATTGGTTTTGATAGTATTTCAATTATCTATCCCTTTTTCACTTGAAGACATTGTTGTTGCTGTTACTAAGCTTTCATTTCTTATGATTTTTTTTGTTAATTATGATATTGAAGAATTTTATCGTAGGGACATAGATTTTAAACATAAGAACATTGAGAGTCATTTGAGCTGAGGACATTGTTGATGTTGCTGCTGTCAGTATGCTTTCAGTTTTCCTGGGTCTTAAAATAGCTTTCTTTATATATAGAAACTACTTAAATGTCAGTTTCTTTCTATTTTTACAGGCTATTTTTACTTTCTTTTTATTTTAGGCTTTCTATTTTCTATTTTTACAATGCGGAATTTTTAGTTTCGTATAACTTTTAAAAGAAACCAAATTTCTGTATTTTCACATTTTTTTTAAATATAAGACACCCATATTTATCTTTATTTAACATTACCCCCTCTAAAAAACAAAGAATAATGACAGAAAAGCGGTTCCTGCGACTCCTAGCCCCCCTTTCCCCCTTCTAAGAATAACGGTCGGAAAAATGTCTTTTGATTTTTGGTGAATCCAAATAACCGAAGCCTTTTCTATATGAGGCGCACAACAAAATTTACATTCATATGGAAGGAATGATTTGATAATGAAGATTCCTAACCACCCGCCTAGGCTTTGCATTCATTTAGAATTTACATTCATATAGAAGGGATGATTTGATAATGAAGCCTCCCAACTTCCCGCCTAGGCTTCTTTTACATAGCCTCTTTTTGATCGCAGCCCAAATGATGAGGGGTGCTCTTTCTACAGTGTATTAACATTGTGCAATATTAAATTATAATAAATATATTATGAGTTCTATCCACACTGTAGTACGAAGATTATATGATCAGGTATCGAGTACTGAGTAAGAATAGAGTAATAAGTATTAAGCAAGACCTATTGTAGACTATATTCTACTATCTTTAATACCTCCCCCCAATTGCCTATAAAAATAAAAATAAAAATTTCACTGCGAGGATATAGCTTGAATTAAAAAGAAACAAAATTTCGTTGCTTTGTTAGGTAAATTTGATTGATGGATATAACAAAAGAAAACCTTCAATAATGTTCCTGAATTTGCTATTTTGAATATAATTATTATGCCTTATCAGATTCACATTACGAATTCTGCTGTAGCGTTTGGGGATTACAATTACCTTTTCTCCATCAGATCAACTTGTTGATATGATTTTGATCTTGAATCAACTTCAAGAATCAATTTCAGTTCCGTGATTGGTTATTTATTTCCATCTGGATATAGCTTTGACCACATCGCCCCATTATGTAGTAACTATTGCTCGTTTCAAATAAAAATTGCCCTTGATCTGTATTAATGACAAAAAACTATTTCCGCAAAACGAGTCGTTCAAAGAGAAGTAGAGAGTTCCATTAAGCGAAAAATGAGCAGAAATAAAGTCAAATCTGCCAACGGGAGAACTACCACAAATCACAATCAGTAAACAAATAGAACTTAAAATGAACGGAAATTACAAGAAATAGCTGAGTCAAACTAAAAACGAGTAAAAATTAACAGGAGTAGGGCTGATAGCCCCCAAGCCTTCTCAAGACAAGAAAATATTTTGGACTTTACTAAAACAACAAGTGACCGTAAATTGCCAGTTTAACTTATATATACTGGTATTTATTCTTAAAAGTTTCAATTTTTTTATTCAAGTAAAAGTGAAAACCTTTAAAGTATATTTTGTTTAATACTATTAATATACAGGTTCCATCACAAAATACTATTAATTTAATACTATTAGTCGACACTTTAAGAAAAACTATTTAAAAAATTTTTCTCTGTAACTTCCCAGTTTAACTGTTTTATTTTTGCCTGAATGTGAAATACATTTCCGCATACTTAGATACAAATAGGCATAATTTTAATTGTCAGACAGCATATGATAAGGATATTATAAGAAAAAAAGAGATCTGGAACTCAATTATACCTGCTCCAGATGTGTGTGTGTGTGTGTGGGGTATGGAATGCATGCATCTCTAGGACAAATTGGCATTTTGGGACATTATAGCATAAAAACGATCTAGATAGGTCAGGCGTCTGAGAAAATTCGTTATGAGCCTTAATTTTGGTTTTTGCAAATGACGTCAAGTGCTGAAATGAAAGTTTCCTTATCATATAATTTCTAGTAAGGTTAAGGTCCTGCTAGAATTTCTAGCATTCTTTCCAGCAGGGCTAGAGGGTGACCAGAAAATCATAGAGATGTTTAATAGCACATTCAAGGGAAAAATAAATTTGCTTGTGCTCTTTTTAAGTCACCAAAAGGATTGGAGGTCCTCTCCCTGAAAAACTTCCTTCCCGAAGGTCGTATAGTCCAAAATTTGAGACAGCCATTTTGTTCAAAATAGTTCAAAGGTCCAATAGCTATGGCTTTGGTTATGATATGACCCTCCGTAGTCTCTGGGAACAGGCTTTATCGGACCTATTGGTATCAGGCACGTCGATGTTACGCATATCGGTATCGTAGCATTAGTAATTCGGTATCGGGTTTATCTGGATCGGGCATATCAACAGGCTACTGGGTGTGTTTACGAATCCTGGTTTTCCAAAATTTGTGCAATTTCGAGATGGGATTTTTTTTAGGATTCTAGGGCAGAATTTCGCTGGGGAGGAATTTTTATGTGAAGGATTTTCCATCTGACACTGATTTAGGAATGGTAATTGATATTCCCGTAAATCTTAAAAGTAAAGGCTTATTGGGAGAAACAAATCTACGGGCATTCAGAAAAAAAGCATTAGATCCCAAAAAATTGTATTAGATCAAACTAAAATTGCACCATTGGGAGCGAGTTACCAGAACATTATAGATAAATGCGTACCAGATCATTCACAAGCTATTTCTCACATCTACGTGGTTTTTATGAATTCCCCCATATGCAAGTGCCATATGGCACTAAAAAAGGTACTTTGTGACCTATTTCTGAAGGAATGGGGCTAGCAGGCTATCTGAATATCATAGACAGATTTGTAATAGCTCATATAAAAGCTATTACTCATATCTACGTTCTTCCAATAAGTTCCACCATCTGCAAGTTCCAAATAAAACTAAAAAACTACAAACTTGATGCCATATTACAAGTGGAAAAGCTGGGGGTAGTACCCTACCAAAACAATTTAGAGTGATGGTTAATGACTCTTTTAAAAGATATTGCTCATAAGTACGTGCTTTTTTATCCATTCTACCATCCGTATTTGTAATTTAACACTAAAAACATCATTTTTGGTGTCACTTGTTAAGTGGAAAAGCTTGGAAGTATTAAACAGTATCATTGTAATGATTATGGTCCAAAACTTTTATCTGGAGGTTTACAAGAACACCTGCTGTATGTTCCTTCTCCAAGCTCCCTTAATAAGTTACACAAGTATGGTCCTACAAACAACAATAGATTAAATCATATTTATAGACTCATCGGTCAGTTAATAGAGCGTTAGACTTAAATCGGAATATCAAGCGTTCAATTCCTGCTTGGGTATTATTTTTCAAAAAGCGTTTTTCTCTTCTGTATGATTTTGTTTTCAGTTAATTCACTATATTTGTAAATGTGATGTACTTACTTCTTAAACTTGTTTTTGAAGTTTGAATAAACAAAATTTCTGCTTGGGGGACAAACTGGGGTCTGTAGGGGGAGGGTGGCAAACCGAGGTCTGGGAAAGGCAGTTACCTCATCTGCCCCACAAAAAATAAGTAAAACAAGTATAGGGAATTAGTACTAAAAATACGACCGTGGATTGTCAGTTTAATTGACATATACTGATATTTATTCCTTAACCTTTGGATATTTTTTTATTTATGGAAGTGTAAACGTGAAAACATTTAAAACATATTTTGCTTTCAGTAAAGCACAAATCATACTCTGGTCTTGAGAAGGCGTGGGGGTTATCAGCCCTACTCATGTTAATTACTGTTCGTTTTGAGTTTGACTCATTTATTTATTGTAACTTTTGGTCGTTTTGAGTTTCGTTTATGTATTGATCGTGACAGATGGCAATTTTACTCTTGGAAGATTATTTTACTTTATTTTTGCTAATTTTTAGCTTAATGGAGCTCTTTACTTTTATTCGAAAAACTTGTTCTATGGAAAATATAAGTTCTAATTTGTAACTGAGTGAACCCTTTCCAGTTTTCCACAAACATGTTTCTATATGATTTGGTTGGAGCAAAAACAAAAAACGAACGAACAAATTCTTCATAATAATGAATGGTAAGTAAATAAAGATTCTTGTCAATAACGAAAGTATAAGAGCCAAACTATTGATAACATTCAATCAAAGAATAACCGTTTTATGGTGATCCTAAATTTTTATTTGTTTCTTAGTAATTAGTGTAGTTATAACAAGAAAGTTCGTATAATTATAGAAATAAGGGACAATTTCAACAAAAATAAGCCGTCAACTTTGCTTGTATTGCAAGAGTACCCATGAGCTGAAACATGAAGTCACTATAATCAGACATGTTGTCCCTGAACCGAATGCTGGGAATTTCTGTATTTTCCCCCTGAACAGGTACGTTTCTTACGTTTTATTATCATTTCTGTTCAGGAGTGATTGCTTTTATCTAGTTGTCACTTTGAAAAAGGTTTAATTTTTTACAGTTATGAAGTATAAAGGTCTTAAATATATTGGTTGTGGCATTCAAAACTAAACTAAAAATTTGATTAAAAATTTTTATTTGATTTTCTTAATCTTGAATTTAATGTTTTACTTTGAACAAACTACTTTGATAATGGGTTACTTCTTATAAACACTGAGTCTAAAGGCATTAAATATTTTGATGTTTGATTACCAAGTTAAAAACTATTGATGTTGTTAAAAAATATCCGTTCAACGCTTTGGATTGCTTGATGGAACTGAATGCCGAGAGTTTCTATCTTAGTTTTTGTAAGTAGGCTATTGTTTTGTCTATTTTTGTAATTACTTACTTTTTATTTTTACATACTTTTACTTTAATTTACATAATTTTTTCATTGCCTTTAGAAAAATGTTTGTCTCTGAGTTTCCTTAAATAAAAAAAAAAAAATATTTTTTTTTAACTGAAAGTAAAGAGGAACATTAGTTGTTCCTCAAGGTGTTGCCTCCTCCTTTAACACCTTGCTCTTCATGCTATGGTTTTTGGCACTTAAAAACGTTACTTATTGTTCTAATTAAAGACCCTAGCATTCCAGGAGTCATTTTTAAAGAATTAGGAAAACATTCAAACTTTAGTATTAAGAACGAGGTGTCAAGGAGGGGCAACCCTCTCATATACGAATAATTTCTGTTAAGTTGTAATGTTCCTTTTTATTTTCAGTTGAAAAAAACTTATTTTCTATTTAATTTCTGATTGTTTTTTAAATAAAACTAGGACACCTGGCTTTACATCCCAAAAGAAGGAAATTTCTGATAATTTGCACCAGCAACACAATATTCATTTTAAAGGAAGCTGGAATGATGTTTGCATTTATTGATGCTCTGTACCTCAAGTATAGGATAAACAGACAAGATTGGCAAGGTCCTTGAATACAGTGGTATGTTTAGTGGTGAAGATATTGATCGAACCAAGAAAGAAATGAGTTATGAAAGTTGTATGCTGGGATAAGAAAGCTGCTAGCCTTTTTAGATCTTGTTGGTTAAGCAGAACCAAAGGAAAGATAGCCCTCTAACAGACAATTTTGATAGTCAGTAGTGGTATGGTCTAAGAGTCAATTATTAGAATAAGGTAGATTCCAGAATTCAATGTGCAACCCATCAAAGAGTACCCAATTGGTATGGATACCTTACCTGGCAGCACCGGTCGAAGCTTAAAACAGAGAAATCTACCCTGGATAGGAGAAGAGCTACCTTCTAATTACACATGTGTAAACTATTGAAGATCAGATACAAAATACATGACTACTAGTTTATTTTGTTGGAAAGAAATTAGAGCAACTTAAATTAAATTGTACATAAACTTTAAGGATTAAAGTTAGCTAATAATACAATAGATAGCACTTTCCTTTTTTTAGATATATGTGGATCTGTGTACTTATGTTTGCAAGAATTTGTTTATGTGGGGCTATGTTCAATTACTTTATTTTTTCAGCTTTTGTTCAATTACTTGGGAACAATCAAACTTGAATTACAGCGAATATAAGGGAGAATCCCCCCTGGTGAGATCCTCCTCCCCGCAAGAAATATATTCTAGTCTTCCCAAGGCCAAATAGTAGAGCTTATATGCACAAGTAGGCATAGTTGATAACACATTGAAAATCTTCCTTGAAATTTAAGCAATTAAATTTGATTTTCATTCAAAATCCTTTGCAATATTTACATAACAAGAAATCATTTTCACAGGAATCATCTGCCTCCCTCTCCTTCCTGCCCAATGATGTCTATACTTAAACCTTCTCCCAGAGTTACATGCTTCTCCCAATGATGGGTTAAATTGCATGGTGATGCAGAACACCATCGTGGGAGGACCCTCTATAGGAGGACAACTACGGGAGGGGGTAAGATCCAGATCTATGGCCAACTGCCTCTGCATAGGGCTAACTCAACCTTTTTGGGGTACCCTCAAGACTGGAGACCTTGCGGTCAACCCTATTCCTACTTGAGGAGTGGCGTCCCTCGAGGAAATTATAGTCTAGTAAAAGGCACAGCATTCGAACAGGATTCTGATTAATGAATATTTCTTCTGGGCTTGGTCTGTTTTGGCGGGCGTTTTCGGGCTGAAAAACCTCTGCCTAGCTAATTTATCTACTACGGGTTGCCTCCCTGTAGTTGCATAATATTTTTAGGCATGAGTACATACTGAGTCGGAGGTAATAGGCTTTGAACTGTCTGTGAAAGATTTCAGCTCTTGTCTAAGAAGAGCATCGCCAAGTACTGAAAATTATGTGTGACCAAGATGGGTCCAGGATTGCATAAAGCCTCCATTCATACTGGAGGTCCCAGGAATTTGTTGCTGTCCTGTTCTAAGCCGGTTTAAGGGCTTCGGTGTAGACTTGAGAAGATATGTTGATCACCGTCCTGCACTGGTATCCGGGATCATTGCTTTTCCTAAGGCCAAAATAATTTTAGTGATTTAAAGAACCTGAGAATTAGAACTTGGAACTTTACAACGCTAAAATATGAAGTTAGAATACTCTGCTGGGATTTTAATAAATTGTGAGGGAGTTGTCAATCTGGACATGTCTCAGTTAAAGATAGGAACGGGACCACAATAAGT
Source organism: Artemia franciscana (assembly GCF_032884065.1). Lineage (NCBI taxonomy): Eukaryota > Metazoa > Arthropoda > Branchiopoda > Anostraca > Artemiidae > Artemia > Artemia franciscana. Next base: position 7,761,911 of record NC_088873.1, read on the forward strand.
AACAAGGAAAGAGTTGAAGAGAGGCGGGTGGAACATTTTGAGAATTGGCAAAACCGAGATACAGTTGCAGGAAAAGATATAGAGAAAAATAAAAAAGCTTGTGATACCTTGATTGTGAAGAAAGATTTGTTTTGTGAGGAAGAAATAGCGACAGTACTAAAAGGATTAAAAAATAATAACGCTCTAGGTACTGATATTGTGGTAAATTAGTTTTTAAAATATGGTGGCTCTGATGCTAAAAATAAATTACTGAAGCTTATGCATATGATTCTTGGAAAAGGGGAAATACCTAACGATTTTAGGAAAACCTTAATTAAACCACTGTATAAGAAACGTGATAAGAGTGAGTGTCATAATTATCGAGGCATTAGTCTGGTACCTGCAGGTAGCAAATTACTTAGTAATATGATTCTTTTTATACTTAGTGATGCTGTAGACAAAGTTTTAACAGAAGAATAATGCGGTTTTAGAAAAGGTAGAGGATGTGTTGATCAAATATTTACTTTTAGGTTAATAACAATGAAGTTCCATAGTTGTCAAACACCTTTGGTTCTCAGTTTTATAGATTGTGAGTAAGTGTTCGATTCTGTTGATAGAAGAGCTTTAGCAAAGGTGTTATCTATATATGGTATACCGCACAAATAAATTAAAGTGATTAGTGCTATTTATGAGAATAATACTGCTGCGGTTAAGGTAAGAAATGAGGTTGGCAGCTGGTTTTGTAATAAATCTGGAGTTAAGCAGGATTGTGTTCTACCCTTCTTTATGTGGATCAGTTTTATGGATTTTGTTTTCAGAAGCACAGGAAAGGCAATGCAAGACCACGGAATCAAATGGGAAAGAAAAACTCTCCTGGACTTGATTATGCTGATGATTTAAGCATCCTAGATGAAAGGATGAACGGAATGAATGAATTTTTAGAGGTTTTGCGAGTTCAGGGTGCTAGAATAGGTTTGAAAATTAATGTTAAGAAGACTCAGTTACTAAGGCTAGGAATAAGTGAAGATGAAAAGATGACGTTGGGTAACGAAAAGATTGATCAGGTGGGCAGCTTCACTTACCTTGGTAATGTTATTAGTAAAGACGGTGGGAGCAGTAAAGTTGTTGAAAGTAGAATAGCCAAGGCTCAGGGTATTTTTTCACAGTTAAAAAGTTTGGAAGAATACGAAGATAGGTCTGCAAACTGAGATTCGATTATTGGCAGGTACAGTGATGGCAGTGGTCAAATATGGCTCTGAAGCATGGGTGCTCTTAAAAGCGGATGACGATTTGCTAGATGTTTTCCAGAGAAGGTGCCTACGAATTGTTCTGGGTACCCGGCTGACTGACCGTATTTCAAACAGTAGGCTGTACGAAAAATGCGGTTCTATCCTATTTTCTAGGGCTATAAATGAAAGAAAGGTTGAAATGGCTAGGGCACGTTCTCTGGATGAAGAATGACGAATTCCCGAAGATTTTCCTTTTCAGGCAACTGTCTAGGGCTGAACAGAAAGTAGGTCGTCCTCTTCTGGGGTGAGAGGATGTCATAAAAAAAATTAAAGGAAATGGGAACTTCCTGGGAGGCTGTAAAGAGGGAGTCTTTAAATAGCTTGGAATGAAAGAGGAGCGTGCGTAGCTGTATTGGCCTCAGGTGGCTTGGTGCTATAGTGAGTTTTCAGTAGTAGCAGTAGTAGTTTTCAATGAAAGCGATCAAAAAATATGTCATTTTAGACAAAGGGAAAGTATTACTTATTAATTATACATGGTGAGCCGAGGGATCAGAGCACAATTAAATAAAGGGCAAAAGGATACTATTTTTCCCCTTCTGAACATTTTTGCTAAAGAAATTGCTTGCAATTACAATTAGGAAAGTTCTTTAAGCTAACAGTTTTTCCCTTTTTTTTTCATTTCTTTAGAAACCTAATTCTCTGCCGGGAAATTTCACAGACACCCAGAAATTTTTTTTGCCATCAATTGGTTTTGGTGTTGCTTCTATTTCGTAAATATTTACTACCTGCCATTAAATTAAAATTTCACTGATAAGTAAAGCTTATGACGACAAAGCCTCATGCTGACCTCTCGGTTTCAGGCGGCTTGGTGCTACGGTGAGTTTTCAGTAGTAGCAGTAGTAGTCAGACAGCTCGTGGTAACGAACTGTAGTAAGGAGCGACTCGGCTCAATAGTAAACGAAACTCTAAAAAACGAAATTTTGATGCTAAAAGATACATGAAAAGAATCGAATTTTTATGCTGATTCTAAATATATAAGTTTCATCAAATTTAATCTTTGTCATCAAAAGTTACGAGCCTGAGAAAATTTACCTTATTTTGGAAAATAGGGGGAAACACCCCCTAAAAGTCATAGAATCTTAACGAGTCACACCATCACATTTGGCGTATCAGAGAACCCTATAGCAAAAATTTCAAGCTCCTATCTACAAAAATGTGGAATTTCATATTTTTTGCCAGAAGACAAATCATGGGTGCGTGTTTATTTGTTTTTGTTTTTTTTCTCCAGGGGTCATCGTATCGACCAATTGGTCCTATAATGTTGCAAGAGGGCTCATTCTAAAGGAAATAAAAAGTTCTAGTGCCCTTTTTAAGTGACCAAAAATTTGGATGGCACCTATGCCCCCTCCCACGCTCATTTTTTCCTTAAGTAAACGGATCAAAATTTTGAGATAACCATTTTGTTCCGCGTAGTCGAGAACCATAATAACTCTGTCTTTGGGAATGACTTACTCCCCTACAATCCCTGGGGGAGGGGCTGCAAGTTACAAACTTTGACCAGTGTTTACATATAGTAATGGTTATTGGGAAGTGTACAGACGTTTCAGGGGGATTTTTTTGGTTTGGAGGGTGGGTTGAGGGGAGAGGGCTATGTGGGAGGATCTTTTCTTGGAGGAATATGTCATGGGGGAAGGAAAATTCGATGAAAAGGGCGCAGGATTTTCTAGCATTACTATAAAAATAAAAGCATTTAAACTTAAAACGAACAGAGGTTATTACGCATATGAGGGGTTCTTAAAATACTTTAGCATAAAGAGCGAGGTATTTAGGAGGTGATAACTACTTCGCTCTATATGCTAAAGTATTTTTAGTAATTTCAACTATTTACTCTACGGCCTTTCTAATCAGGGGTCATTCTTAAAGAATTAGGACAAAACTTAAGATTTAGTATAAAGAGCGAGGTATTAACGAGGGGACAAACCCCCTCATATACATAATAAAAATATAAGAATATAAAAGTTTGTTTCGTAAGTTAATTCTTAACTTACGTATATTTTTTACTAATAAAAACGTTCGTTAAAAATTAAAAGTTCTAGTTGCCTTTTTAAGTAACCGAAAAATTGGAGGGCAACTAGGCCTCCTTCCCCACCCCTTATTTCTCAAAGTCGTCTGATCAAAATTAAGAGAAAGCCATTTAGACAAAAAAAAAAGAGTTAATATAGAAATTTCATTTTAATAATTTATTTGCGGAGAGCCAAAATCAAACATGCATTAATTCAAAAACGTTCAGAAATTAAATAGAAAAAAAACTAGTTTTTTTAACTGAAAGTAAGGAGCGACATTAAAACTTAAAACGAACAGAAATTACTCCGTATATGAAATGGGTTGTCCCCTCCGCAATCCCTCGCTCTTTACGCTAAAGTTTGACTCTTTGCCACAATTCTACTTTTTAAAACAATTAAAAGCTTTAGCGTAAAAAGCGAGAGATTGTGGAGGGGACAACCCATTTCATATACAGAGTAATTTCTGTTCGTTTTAAGTTTTAATGTCGCTCCTTACTTTCAGTTAAAAAATCACTATTTTTTCCCCCTTCATAACATTTTGACTAAAAAAAATTGGTTGCAATTACAATTAGGAAAGTTCTTTAAGCTAATAGTTTTTGCTTTTTTTTCATTTCTTTAGAAACCCAAATCTCTGCCGGAAAATTTCGCAAATACACAGAATTTTTTTTGCCATCAATTAGTTTTGGAATTGCTTCTATTTTGTCAATATTTACTACCTGCCATTCAATTAATTTTCACTGATAAGTAAAGCTTGTGACGACAAAAGCTCAGCAATCTTTTTATCTATACGTTTTACAAGTTTTATCTATCAAAAGTCTAAACCTTCATAGCGCCTCCGCGTTGCAATCTCTGAAACTATTATATCATTTATTTTGATAATTAAACCGCTTATTTGAATAATATAGTTTTGAATCAGTTTCCCCCTGTAATATCACACTTGCCCTAATTTTTTGTCAGGAGTGACTTAAGAGAGGAGGCAATCTCCCTGAGCGGGACAAAATATATTTTGTTTATCACATGAGTGTCGAACAATTATATCTAAGACAAAACAAAAGAGAGAAAGAACAGAGAAAACAAAGATAAAACAAGAGAACGTGGTCTCAGAAATTATTTAATAATCAGAGGCAACGCTATAGTGTTGCATATAGTAAAGGCCATAAGACTTTACTGTTTTATTATTTGTTTACTTATTGTTTTCTTTCCCAGAGGCTCTTCATATAGTTCGAAGGATCCTCATTTGATTAGAAATCGGAAGTTCTAGTACCTCTTTTGAGAGTCAGTCAATAGTGGTCGGAGGGCAAATACGCCCCTCATCCCACACCCACGCCCTTTTTTCTCAAAAGGCACCCGATAATAGTTTGGAGATAGCCATTTTGTTAAAATCTTGTTTGTGGTCTCAGAAAAGATTAGATAACAAAACCTGGGGTTGACACAACCCCCCAGGACCCTGAGAAAGGCGTTTTAATTGATACCCTTGGGGTATAAGTGGTTCTTATGGAAGCCGTGCTCACATAAAGTTCAGAGGATTTTATTCGATTGGATATTGAAAGTGCTAGTTTCTTTTTAAGAGTCAAAAGAGATCAGAGAGTAACTAGCCCCATCATGCCCTTTTCCCCACAGCCATTAGATAACATTTTTGTAGTAACTATTTTGTTAAAAATAGGTCAAACATCAGACAACAAAAACCTTAGGGTCTACAAAACCCCCCAGAGCCACGAGGCAAGTGTTTTAAGCTATGGCCCGGGGGTATATAAGGTTTTTCTGTAATGGGTGGTGGTATACACTTCAGAGGTGGCTCATTTTACTAAAAATTGAAGTTCTAGCTACGTTTTTAATTAGTCAACAGTAGTAGGCGATTTTCTCCCAAATGCATCCAATAAAAATTTTGAGGTAGCCAGTTTGTTTGATGTAATCCAACACTCGAATAACAAAAATTTCGGTGTCAATATGACTCCCCAGTGCTCGGCGTAAGGGCTGTAACTTATGGCCCAGGGCATACGTGGTTCTTACGAAAGAGGACGTGGCATAAACTTCGGAGGGTACTCAAATGATTAGAAATTGAACGTTCTAATTCTCCTTTTAAGAGTCAAAAGGAATCCGATGGCAACTAGCCTTCCCCCCTCCCCCAGATACTCTTTCCTCCAATGCGTCCGATCGAATTTTCAGTAATGCCATCCTGTTTAAAATAGGCCAAAGTTCAATAATAAAATTCCAGAAACAACACAGCCCTACAGAATCTGGGGACAAGCGTTGTAAACAATGCCCCGGAGGCATATAAGGTTTTTACGGAAGGATGTCCGTAAAAACTATTTAGGAGACTCCTTCGATTTTAAATTGGAAGTTTTAATGCCCTTTTAAGAGTCAAATGTGACTGGAGGGCAACCAGCTCCTCCCCCAAAGGCGCTTTCCCCCAAATGCATATGATCAAAATTTTTGGAAAGCTATTTTATTAAAACTAGTTTGAAAAACAAGAACTCCGGGGTCGACACTGCCCTCTAGAGCCGGGGGCAAGTTTTGTAAGTTATACCTTGGCAGCATATAACGTTTTATATAGGGTGTAGTTGTATAAATTTCAGAGGTGGCTTAATCGCTTATTCTAGTTACTTTTTTAGAATAATAATAATAATAATAATTTATTACAAACCCGCTTATAAAAAAGAAGCATGAAGAAGCGGAGCAAAACAAAAGAAAAGAGAAATTAAAGACGAAAACAAATCAACCGAACATAATAATCACTAAATACAAACAAATCACACTTCAACTATCAAGCAAAAAAGTCGCTGGGAAATCAAATAATAGTGCCCTGTGTTTCACGAGAGCTTGTTTTTCAAAATTCGGCATGAACTCAACAGGATCAGGTATATGATACTTTTCTAGCAGACCAGTGTTACGGAGGTAAAGTGGCAGACCAAGCAGAAACTTTAAATATTTGCAAAAGCCTGAACGGATTCGCAACATATCCGAATTCGATAGCCAATGCCAAACGGGTGAGATGTAGTGAGCAAAGGGAAGAGCGACGGCACGATACAACCTAGCAAGAATATGCTTATTAAATTTAAACTTCAGAGCTGCAAGTTTAGCATACCCAGACCGAAAACCCGACAGAACCTGGTCAACAAAAAGAGCACGCGAGCTTCTGAGGTCGCTTCCATATGTGATACCTAGGTACTTCAACTTGCGGCTTGGAAGTACTACTTGCCCTGCAACGGTAACACGGGTAGCCTCGCGACGGGCAACTTCAGACGGCGCACGCGGGGGTTCAAATACAAGAAATTCTGTTTTAGCAGGGTTAATAACCAGACCAATATTAGTATAACCTCGACTTAGGAGATCGATATTAGCTTGAAGGTTACAAAGCGATGTGCTCACCAGTAATATGTCATCGGCGTAGCACAGTAGGCTCACATCCATACATTCAGTGTTAAAACCACCGTTAATCTTTTTTGTTACCGACGAGGTTAGTGAATTGAAGAGTACAGGGCTTAAAACCGACCCTTGACGCAGTCCCCGGTGAAGCTTAATCGGTTTCGACAGGAATTCACTACTCAACTTAACACGGATAAGGCTACTCGAATACCAGTGCCATAGGACGGCCGCTACATGTGGGTTCACACCTTGGTGCAGCAGGTTCAAAATTAACTTTGAATGAATTACCGAATCGAACGCCGCGGACACATCTACTGCACAAATTAAAAGAGTCCGTGATTGATTCTGAGCTTTCGATACTATACGCGTAAGGAGGCGATGTGCAAATGCACAACCGAGGTGGCGACGGAACCCGAATTGTCGATTGTCAATTTTACACTTGCGTAACAGCTCAGGTAACAGAAGTCTCTCTAACACTTTGCTTAATGTACTAGAAACTGTTATAGGCCTATAGCTAGAGCAGAGGTTACGATTTTTTCCCTTCTTCAAGACGTTAGACACAATACCTAGGGCAAACGACTTAGGGACTGCACCAGAATCAAGGCACATTTGATATAGCAGCGTCAAGTGCTCAATGAGCAGAGGTGAGCTACAGCGGAGGTGTTCAGTCACAATTCCGTCGTGCCCGGGAGCCTTGCCCTTTCTCAGCTGCTTAATAACCTGGAGCACTTCGCCTATTGAGACGGTAAAATAGTTCCGTTGGCTCAAGAGGGACGCAAAAGCTCGTGAGAGCTCGCTATCACTTTCGGTTGTTAGTTGGGCATGTTTGATCCCAAAAACTTCACTATAGTGTTTTACCCACTGCTCCTCAGGTATGTTACTAGCAGGGTTTGTCACTGGTTTAGACTGTCTAAAAGACTTCCACATAGATACAGGATTATTTGCTGCTTCTTGGGAAGCAAGTTCGGCTTCGGCAGCTTTAAGATCACTTACAGACTTATTATAAGTTTTTTTCGTGTTGCGGAACTGCTCAAACACTACACCTGACCTAGGCCTCTCGCAATCGCGCCATAATCTCAGCCAAAACTTAGCACGAGCTTTGGCTTGCCTTACTTTAGGAGAGCGACTCCAGCCAGGCTTGCTGATTCCAGGTTTAAAACGGCGAGTGGGTACAGAAGCCTGCTCAGCCGTTTTCATTGCATGTATAATCTCAGTACAATAAATGTCTAGTGCTACCAAATCACTCGAGCCATGCATCAAGAGCTGAAAGGGAACTTTTATCTTTCCGAGAATCTCATCACATGTCTGTTTATACTGGTCGGCGTTTATTTTATTCCACTCAGTCTTGGTAGCATAAATTTGGGGCTTATTCGGCCTACACGGGAAGAAGTTAGCCTTAAAGCACAAGCCAAGGTGATCACTTACTGTGTGCTCAGAGTCCACGGTGACTGGAGCACCTAGAGAGAAGTTACATAGCACATGGTCAATGTTTGTCGTTGAACCGGAATTATGGATGTACGTATATGCGTCAGTCTTTTCACAGAGATCATACCCAGCTGGGATTACTGAGAAGAAGATTTCGGAGAGCTTATTTGATGGGTTCGTTAAGTCGCACTGAAAGTCACCGCAGACTAGCACTCTTCGATTGCCCAGCCTAATAAGTAAGCGCGAGAGGCGGCCACAAGCTTCCGAGAACCGTTTTTCGGAAGAGAGGGTGTTTAGGTTTGTTGGTAGATAAACCGTGATCAGAACAAAACCCCCGGGGCCAGGAAAATCTACAGCGAGGAAGAACTCACACGATTCCAGCTTTTGACATTCAAGCGAACTGTCCGTTATGATAGCAGTGCCCCCACTAGGTCGACCGCGGACTGAGGACCTTTTTGCTTCATGCATGAACACAGTTTTTTGATTCAACTGTTCGAAAAGACCAAAATTTTCGGAGGTGAGTAAATGTTCTTGTAAGCACACAACATTAAATTGACGGCATAGTTCTTTAACGTAGTCTAGTTTGACTGAATTGTGCCCATAGATATTTCGGCAAATGATGGAGAGAGAAGTCATTTCGTTGTAGTAGGCTTTTTCATAGCATTTCTAACTAGTGGGCATCTCATGCTGTATGAGGGGTGGGTGTTGTGGCCTTCTGGGCATAGAGCACATTTAACTGTGGTGGACGTGCATGGGGACGTCCGTGATGCGACGTGGGCACCGGCGCACTTAGAGCACTTCGGAGCGTTGCTGCAGGCACTAGAGAGGTGCTCGAAAGATTGACAGTTAAAACATCTCTTGGGGAGCTCTTTATAGGCCTCAACCCGGAAGTGGGTGTAGTCTACAGATATTCCGCGTTTAATTGTCTGATCTCGCGCGAACGAGTCTTTAAATACAAGTTTCACTGTGCCAGAGGTGCCGAACCGGTGGACTTCCGTAACTTCGGAGTTCGCAGCAATAATTTCTTCCTCTGTGGTTGCCGGAGGAACGAATCTTGCCACCGCTAAAAACTTTGGTTTCCGGTAAGAAACCTTGACATCACGGACCTTTTCTTTCAACATGTCTGCGAGGATTTGAGCTGAATCCGCCGTATCGAGAAAGGCAACTAACCCACCTTTTCGTTGAGTGATCCGGCGAATATGTCCTTTTCCACCGTTCTTTTCGATAAATTCCTTCTGTTTGGCACATGATTCAAGGCTTTCCGCCGGCACATTCGCTATCACTACAGGATTCTCAAGTCTTTCTGGTTTCGGTAGCGGGGGCCAGACAGTAGGGCCTGACGGAAGGTAGATCTTACACTGATCGATTAGTCCCTCTATTTTCTCTGTGCACTCGTTAACTCTAATTGAAAGAGAAGTCAGCACATCTTGCGGTATTCTAGGCACTTCGCCAATTTTCCAGATAGTAAATCTATAGGTGAAATTGGCTGAGTTTTCTGCATTCTTGATAGCATCGTATAAATCACCCATGAAAACATCACTCTGCAAACCAGCTCGGCGGTCCTTCATTACATATTCATCTCCAAGTTGCCGCAAAATATCGTTCAGTTTGCAATGCGCAGCGTACAGAATGTCTTTTCCGTAAAATTTACTTCCCGTAGCAACCACCGCGTCACGGGAAATATCGGCATATCGCAAACTTGTCTGAGCGAAATTCAGGACAGGCGCGTATATATATTCGTAAATAGTCTCTTGTGTCATACCAACGAACTTCACTGCTCGAGAGCTGAAAGTAGTCCAGAATCTTGAACGTTTTATTTTCTTTCGCACACAATACACCTTCACGCGTCGAGCGCTGAATGAACGCCTACTGAAATCACCCAGGAACAAGGGAAGCGTAAGTACCCCCTCACCTTTTCCCCGCAATTTTCGGGTAACTGAATACCAGCGGGTACAGTACGGCGCTTGCGGGGGGTTCCTTCCCCTCTTCTGCTTGCTCCCAGTAGAAATCAGCACCTTAATGATATGGGAAAAATTGTCTTTATAGATGGCGCCCCGATCAACTTAAGAAAAAAGATGGCGCTGGTGAGGATGTCCGAAAAGAAAGACCTATTCTAGGGATTGGAGAATATCACTCAATTTAACTTAACTGTAAAATTGTCTATTAAAGGGTACAAATCAATATGAAAACAACCTCAAAGTAGTGCAATAACTTTATCCCATTAACAGCAAACAAGCAAACTCAGGCACATACACTCTGGAAATAATACAGATGGCGGTTTTTTTTCAGTGTTCAGAGGGTGTCTACCCCCCCCCCCCACACGCACACACATACAAACAAACCCTCTCTTCCGCAAAGACATCCGATCAAAATTTTGGGGTAGCCATTTTGTTTGAAATATTCCAACAAACAGGCGACAAAAAAAACTTGGGGTCAACATGCCCCCCCCAAAAAAAACAAGAGCTAAGAGCTCATATGGCACTTGTGATGAGGTCGGAAGAGCCAAGAGCCAAGAGCTCATATAGTATGATCTCTAGCAAAATTCTAAGAATCAATAGATTGTTTTAAAAGGAAAATCAGAGGCTTAATGCCGGTTGGGATTTAAAATATGAGCTCTGAGTCACGAAATTCTTCTAAATATAAAAATTCATTAAGATCCGGTCACCCACTCGTAAGTTAAAAATACCTCAATTTTTCTAATTTTTTCTCTCCCTTCAGTCCCCTAGATGGTGGAATCGGGGAAAACAACTTTATCAAGTCAATTTGTACAGCTCCCTGACATGCCTACCAATTTCCATCGTCCTAGCACGTTCAGAAGCACCAAATTCGCCAAAGCACTGAACCCCACCACCTAACTCCCCCAAAGAGAGCAGATCCAGTCCGGTTATGTCTATCACGTATCTACGACATTTATAAGTGTCTTCCAAGATTTCCGTTTTCCCCCTCCAACTCCCCCCCAATGTGAACAGATCTGGTCGGGATTTGAAATAAGAACTCTGAGACAAGAGTTCCTTCTAAATATCAAATTTCATTAAGGTCCGGTCACCTCTTCTTAAGTTGAAAATACCTCAATTTTTCGAATTTTTCCAAATTAACAACCCTCAGCTCCCCCAAAGAGAACGAATCTGAACCAATTATGTCAATCTCGTATCTATAGCTTGTGCTTATTCTTCCCATCAAGTTTCATCCCGATCTCTCCATTCTAAGCGTTTTCAAAGATTTCCGGTTTCCAAGATTTCTGTTTCCCCCCTCCAACCCACTTTGTCCCCGTATCCGGTTCGAATTGAAAACGGAGCATCTGAGACATAAGATTCTTCTATATATCAAGTTTCATTAAGATCCGATCACCCATTCGTAAGATACCTCGATTTTCACGTTTTCCAGGAATTCCGGTTTCCCCTCCAACTCTCTTCAATATCACCGGATCTGGTCGTAAAATGACAGTTCAAAAGCACAAGATCCTTCTAGATATAAAATTTCATTAAGATCTGATCACCCGTTCGTAGGTTACAAATACCTCATTTTTTCAATTTTTCCGAATTACTCCTCCCCCCAACTCCACCAAAGAGAGGGGATCCGGTTCGGTTATGTCAGTCACCTGTCTTGGACTTGTGCTTTTCTTTCCACCAAGTTTCATCCTGATCTCTCGCTTTAAGCGTTTTCCAAGATTCCCCCCCCCTAATGACACTGGATCCGGTCGGGATTTAAAATAAGAGATCTGAGTTTCGAGGTTCTTCTAAATATGAAATTTCACTAAGATACGATCACTCTTTCGGAAGTTAAAAATACCTCTTTTTTCTTATTTTTTAGAATTAACCCTCCCAAAGAGAACCTCTCCAACTCCAACCCTCCAACTCCCCCAAAGACCCTCCAACTCCCCCAAAGTCCCTCCAACTCCCCCAAAGAGAGCGGATCCACTCCGGTTATGTCAATCCCGTATCTAGGACTTGTGCTTATTTTTCCCAACAAGTTTCATCCCAATCCCTCCACTCTAAGCATTTTCCGAGATTTTAGGTTCCTCCTCCCCAAATTCCCCTTCACCGGATCCAGTCGGGATTTAAAATGAGAGCTCTGAGATATGATATCCTTCCAAACATCAAATTTTATTAAGATCCGATCACTCCTTCGTAAGTTAAAAATACTTCATATTTCTAATTTTTTAGAATTAACCCTCCACCCCAACTCCCCCAAAGAGAGAAGATCCGTTTCGGTTATGTCAATCACGTATCTTGGACTTGTGTTTATTTTTCCCACCAAGTTTCATCTCGATCCCTCGACTCTAACCGTTTTCCAAGATTTTAGGTCCCCTCTCATTTCTCCCCAAGTCACTGGATCCAGTCGGGATTTAAAATAAGAGCTCTGAGACACGATATCCTTCCAAAATTCAAATTTCATTAAGATCCGATCGCTCCTTCGTAAGTTAAAATTTCCTCATTTCTTCTATTTTTCGGAATTAACCCTCCCCCCCAACTCCCCCAAGCAGAGCAGATCCGTTCTGGTTATGTCAATCACGTATCTAGGACTTCTTCACACCAAGCTTATTTTCACACCAAGTTTCATTCCGATCCCTCCACTCTAAGTATTTTCCAAGATTTCAGGTTCCTCCCCCTCCAACTCCCCCAATGTCACTGAATATAGTCAGGATTTAAAATAAGAGCTCTGAGACACGATATGCTTCCAAACATCAAATTTCATTAAGATTCCATCACCCGTTCGTAAAATAAAAATACTTCTTTTTTCTACTTTTTCCGAATTAACCGGCCCCCACTCCCCCCCAGATAGTCAAATCGGGAAAGCGACTATTTCTAATTTAATCTGGTTCGGTTCCTGATACGCCTGCCAAATTTCTTCGTCCTAGCTTACCTGGAAGTGCCTAAAGTAGCAAAACCGGGACAGACCGACAGACCGACAGAATTTGCGATCGCTATATGTCACTTGGTTAATATCAAGTGCCATAAAAAAAACTCGGGGAAGGGTTGTAATTTATGCCCCGGGGTATAAAAGGCTTGCATGGAAGAGATGGACGTAGAAACTTTGAAAGGGACTCTTGGAAACTTTGAAACAGATTTGAACATTTTAGTCCTACTTTAAGAGTCAAAAGTGATCCAATGACTATAAGAGTCAGAGGTGTTGTAAAATATGCTCTGGGGACATATATAGTTTTTGTGGAAGGGAGGGTAGTATATGAATGAAAGGGGCCCTTTCGATTAGAAATCGGACCCCACTCTCAAAAGGACATTTTTCCCCAAATACGTCCAATCAACATTTTAAATAGCCGTTTTGTTCAAAACAGTTTCAAAATCAATTAAAAAAAACTCCGCCTCCACACCCCTCCCCCTTCCGAGTCCGATGGCAAGTGTTGTAATTTATACCCAAGGGGCATATAGGTTTTTATGTAAGGGGTTGTCGTATAAACTTCGGATGTGGCTCATTTGATTGAAAATTGAAAGTTACAGTTATCTTCTTAACATTCAAAAGTAATCGGGGGCATCCAACCTCTTTTCACTTATCCTCTTTTCCCCAAATGTATTCAATCAAAATTTTAAATAGCCATGTTGTTTGAAATAATCCAACGATACGATAAATAATACTCTTGGATAAACATACCCCCCCCCCATGCCAGAGCGGGGAAGATTGATTTTAATGTATGCACCAGGGGTATATAAGGCTTTTATGGAAGAATGAAACTTCGGAGGGGACTCAACTCACTAGAAGTTAAAATTTTTATTTCTCTTTTTGGGACTCGAAAGTAATCCGATGGCACCTGCCCATCCTCCTCTTCACCGACCTTATTTTTCCCAAATTCGTCCTTTAGAATTTTTTAAATACTCATTTTCCCCAAAATATTTTAATAATGAAATAATAAAACTTCGGGATTTGCCCAACCCCCCCAGAGCCGATAGTTCTAGTTACGAAACCAGATACCTAGTTTCGTAATTATGACCCCAAGGCATATACGATTTGTGCGGAAGAAATGGTCATATAAACTTCGGAGGGTTCTAATTGTATTAAAAGTTCCAGTTTCTTTTTTAAGAGTCAAAAGGGATCGGAGGGCAACTTTTCCCCTGTCCTCTTCACTCCAAATTATCCATGGTCCTCCGAGACATGATACTTCCCCCCGAAATAAAGTATTACATTACATTATAAATACTTTCTTTTTGTGCTTATTACAAAATTGAAAATAAAATGAAAATTAAAGTTAAACCAGGCCAGGATTTACCAATAGGCCAACTAGACCCTATTTAATATTCTCTAATTTTTGGAGATTTTCCCGAATAAGTTGCAAAAATGTAGCGGCCAAAACACTTGGGCCTTGAAGTGTCAAAACCTTAAACCCGGCCCTGAGTAAAACAAAATCTTGGGCTGGTGAGCTTTCAGCAATTAATAGTATTATATATCGAATATTCAGTTTAATATTATTAGTTCTTGCCAAGACTGCTGATTTAATTTGGAATACGTAATTATTTAAAAAAGGGAACTTTGAAAAACTTTCAAAGGGAACTTTGAAGTTTGAAAATAATAACAAATTATTTTAATTACAACGATAAGAAGCTGTTTTTAAATTACTAAACAACTTTACCCTGAAGAATGAGATGTTAAGGAGGGGGCAGCCTCTGTCAAGTAAGGATTTTTTTTTTCTGTTCGCTTTTAGTGTTAGTGTCGCTCTCGGTTAAAAAATATTTTTTTTTTAATTTAGTTTCTTCCTTGATATTACTACTCCCCCTTAAGCTCTTTGATGGCATATGGCATCAAATCAAAAATTCAAACATTCAGATTTCATTATTACCGCCTTGGTACTTGAATCAGCGCTGTTGTGGGTTGCATGCATTCATTGATCGCAATTTAGATTACAAGAGTTTTCTTACTGTGATATTTTTAATATTAATATTATTTGGTATATTAAAGAAGCTCAATATCAATATGACGTTCTAACATACTTGAATCAAACAGTTCGTGGTAACGAACTGTAGCAAGGAGTGACCCGGCTCAATAGTAAACGAAAATTTAAAAAAACAGAATTTTGATACTAATAGATACATCAAAAGAATTAAGATTTTTATGCTGATTTCAAGTATATAAATTTAATTAAATTTAGTTCTACTTATCAAAAGATACGAGCCTAATAAAATATGCCTCATTTTGGAAAATAGGGGAAAACAACCTCTGAAAGTCATAGAATCTTAGCCAAAATCACAAAATCGCATTCAGCATATCAGAGAACACTGTAGAAATTTCGAGCTCCTGCCTAAAAAATGTGGAACTTTCTATTTTTTGCCAGAAGATTGATCACGGGTTGGTGTTTGTTTGTTTTTTTTCCCAGGGATGATCGTCTCGACCCAGTAATCCTAGGATGTCGCGAGAGGGCTTATTCTAATGGAAATGAAAAGTTCTAGTGCCCTTCTAAGTGACCAAAAATTGGAGGGTACCTAGGCCCCCTCCCACGCTCATTTTTTCTCAAAGTCAACAGATCAAAATTTTGAGATAGCCATTTTGTTCAGCATAGTCGAAAAACATAATAAGATGTCTTTGGAGACGACTTACTCCCCCATAGTTCCTAGGGGAGGGGCTGCAAGTTACAAACTTTGACTAGTGTTTACATACAGTAATGGTTATTGGGAAGTGTACAGACGTTTTCAGGGGGATTTTATGGTTGAGGAGGGAGGATTTAGGGGGAGGAAGCTACGTTGAAGGATCTTTACTTGGAGGAATTTGTCATGGGGGAAAAGAAATTCCATGAAGGGGGCGCAGGATTTTCTAGCATCATTTAAAAAAAATGTAAAAATAAATATGAAAAAGTTTTTCAACTGAAAGTAAGGAGCAGCATTAAAACTTGAAACGAACAGAAATTATTACACATATGAGGGGTTCATCTCCTCCTAAATACCTCGCTCTTTCTGCTAAAGTACTTTTAGCAATTTCAAATATTTATTCTATGGCCTTTGTGATTCTGGGGTCATTCTTAACGAATTGGGACAAAATTTAAGCTTTAATGTAAAGAGGGGTATTGACGAAGGGCAAACCCCCTCATATATATAATAAAAATATACAAAAATAGAAGTTCGTTACGTAAGTTGATTGGTAATTTACCTATATTTATTACTAACAAAAAAATTTTGTAAAAAAAAACTAAAAAGCTCTAGTTGCTTTTATAAGTTACCAAAAATTGGTGGGCAACTAGGCCTCCTCAACCACTCATTTTTTTAATCAAAATCGTCCGAACAAAAATATGAGAAAGCCATTTAGACAAAAATATTAATATGCAAATTTCGTTTTAATTACTCATGTGCGGGGAGCCAAAATCAAAACATGTAGTAATTTATAAAAAAAAAAACAAATAAAAAAATTCAAATAAAAAAAAAACAAGTTTTACTAACTAGAAGTAAGGAGCGACATTAAAACTTAAAACGAACAGAAATTATTCCGTATATGAAAGGGTTTGTCCCCTCCTCAACGCCTCGCTCTTTACGCTAAAGTTTTTTGTTGTTTTAAAAAGTAGAGTTGTGGGTAAAATTCTAGTTGATTGACTTCTTGCTATCTCAGAAAGGGGTTAGGTTAGGAAAATGAATCTTTCAGGGATGGGTCTACAGGCTAAATTATGTCCTGGGAAGGTATTTTGAAGTACCTACCTCTACTCCTCCCTCTAGAGGGCCCTGACCTTTGATGACCTTCAAAAATATGTGTGTTATAAAAGTGAAATCTTGCAAAATGAATCTTCTGCTTGAATAAAGTACAACAAAATTGTTTTCAGCTTCACAACTTTGCTCAATCCCAATTATAAGGTTTTAATGATATGCAAATACATTTCCTAAATTTTTTGAAAAAAAAGTATTGATATGGCTCAGAATTCTACTCAAATAACAGGAATTGCATCTTCAGAACTAAAGGCAGAGAAAAAGCAACTGGTAACTGAAAATTAAGGTAAAATGTTGTTTTGTCAAAATTTCAATAGGTATAGGATCTGTCATGTAGGCGAATTTCAGGGCTCTCTAGAGGGAGAAGGAGTGGAGGTGGGTACTTTAAATTACCTTCCCGGGATGAACTTTAGCCTGTAGACCCATCCCTGAAAGTTTCATTTTCCTAACCTAACCCCTTTCTGAGATAGCAAGAAGTCACTCAACTAGAATTTTACCGAGCTCTGAGAAAGAGTCAAAATGTAGCGTAAAGAGCGGGCCGTTGAGGAGGGGACAACCCCTTTCATATACGGAATAATTTCTGTTCGTTTTAAGTTTTAATGTCGCTCCTTAGTTGCAGTTAAAAAAGCTGTTTTTTTACTTGATCAAACGAAGAGACTGGATATTGTCTAGTTTTTTCCCTTTGTGCTATTTAGTAGATTGTATTCTGTAGCAGTATTTGTGATATAATCTTTGTGCTGTATTTTGTAGATTAGATAGTGAAATACTCCATACGGGTTTTGTCACTAAATTAAATCATTCATTCATGCATTCAATATCCAGAGAGTTACACCAATGACCTCACGTTCGGATAACCCGTAATCAAAAGTAAACAAAATGCAAAAACAAAAGTCACCAGCTCTACGTTCGTAGTCAGCATTCATAAACGAGTATTTCTGGAGAGAACGTTCACTCGTGGAACCAGTCGGAATTTTTTTGGCTCTAAAATCAATCAGACTAAAGAAAAATCGCCAGAGTTATTGTAAGCGCAGTATCGAACGTCAGTGGGATTTCCAGGCAACGAAGAACAAATTCAATATTGGAGAAGGATGCTTTGACAAGTCTTCTTCTAAGTTGGATTTATTGACGAAAAATATTTTTTTGGTACCCTGTATGGGCCAGAAACTGAATTTGAGTTGTCAAGCGTCTTGCTACTGCTGGAAAAATGAGTGGAAAAGAAGTCAAGCCACGTGGCGAATGGCCAAACAAGGTCGAATTCGTTTTGTCAACAATGGGATTTTGTATTGGCCTTGGAAATGTATGGAGGTTTCCGTACCTTTGCTATAAGAATGGAGGAGGTGAGTCAAATTTTCAATATTGCCTCTTATCATACAGTAATATAGTTTAGGACGGCGATCTATAATATGTGCTAGAATATAATATATTTGTATATCCGGTTCGTAAGAAATGAGGGGCCAGTTGTGGATCCAGAAGGACCTTGAGCCCCCCAAGATTTTTTTCTGGTGCCCTCATTCCTTGTTTACTTTCAGTTTTTCACTCTTTTTCTGAAATAAATTTGTCAATTTGGTCAATAATTGGCGCTCTTTTCACACCCCCCCCCGAATTTTCTTATTGGCAAACTTTTGACATTGGTCCTCACCCCTCCCCAGCATTTTGATCTTTTTTTTAGTAATATACGATAATATTATTGAAGGTAAGATTATTATTCTGTTGAACTTATTTTCATACCTAGAATCTTAGCCCCAAGTTTCTCTGGTTTATATTATATTTGGGCCCTTGTTGTGTAGTAAGCACCGTGGTACTAGCTGGGGGGACAGGGTAGGGGCATTGGTTCTCCAAAATGATTTGCCCCCTACCTATACTTTGACAGTATTTTCGGTATTTGTATTTAAAACGACAGATTTGCCCCCTACCAGATTTTGTGTATACATTTTGCCCTCCCTCCTTTTAATTTCCGTGGATTTACGCTACTGACTAAGTGTTTTCATAACCATAACTCGTAGAGTCTGGAGGTTAGAACCATCCCCATTTGGTCAAGCAGTTTCTTTTTTATTAATTTGTTTTATTCTCCTTCAACCATTTCATATACTTTAAATAGGGGCTTATGTAGGAAGAGGGAGGGGATAGACTGAGAATTTTCCATATCCCCCCTTAGTTGGTCAAAAATGTACAAAAAGATGCATTCTTTTATTGGTGGCTGGCGTTTACCCTCCCGGCGATTACCCCCCGGAAAACACCTCCCGGAAAATATCCCCCGTGGAAATATCCCCCCCGAAAAACACCCCTCGAGGAAAATATACTTCCGTGGAAAATACTCCCCGGAAAATACCCTTCCCCCCGGAAACAAAACCATGGAAAATACCCCATCCCCGGTAAATACCCTCCCCCCGTGGAAAATAAGGCTTTCCAAATTTGAGAATTTTATTTTAGTCTTTTTTTTCCGTAGGGGGAAGAAATTTTAGTACTTGTGTATTACGCGTCACTAACTCAAGTTTACGCTGTGTAAAATTCGAGAACAAACCGGTTTCTTCGCTAGTTTCTTTCATTATAGCGCGAAACAAGACAAAGATTAGTGACAGAACAGATGGGAAATATATAGTTTGGGCTATATATTTGCACATAAGGAAGGGGCGTAAGCATTTGGACAGGTTGAACTCAGAAAACAATTCTTACTTCATAAAATGTATAATAATTGTACCTAACACATTTTGCATGCAGACCCACTATACTTTAACCCCCCACCCTAATGTGCAAATATATAGCATAAATTTGTTTCTGAAGTAGCGAATAAACTAAAAAAGAAACTAGTTTGTTCTCGAATTTGACGCACCGTAAACTTGAGTGAGTGCCGTATAATACACTCTTTCGTGGGACCTCATTTCGAATACCCACTAGGGCATCAATCATCCTACACAAGTTACTATATAAAAATGGTCCCATCAATTTCTTAAGAGTATCATACAACATAGTATTTTAAAGAGTTCCTTAGCAAGTGAACCCTCCTCCAACTGAACCCCGTTCATCTGAAACTTCGGGCCACTGACCACTCGTGTAACTGAACCCTCGTTCAAGTGAATTCCCGTGTAGCTCAACCTCCGTGCAGCTCAACCTCTTTTAACACAATCCCTATTTAAATCAACCCCCTCCCATTCATCCCTATTCAACTGAACCTCATTCAACCCTTGTGCAGCTGAGTCCTTGTTTAACTGAACCCTCTGAACCTCTGTTTAGTTTAACTCCCATTTTTTTATTTTATGCTGTTCCATTGCAAAACTGTTCCTCCCCACCCCTCTGTCTAAAAACAACAATTTGTCCTCTTGGCTTTAATGTTTGAAAATTAGCGAAACTTTTCATGTCGATGGCCCGTACCTCAAGTTTGAACCTCAGTTGAACCAGTTGAACCTCAGGTTTGCAGCAGTAGCTGCAGTCTAGAATAGAGAAACCACTGCCTATAGTAGCCAAAACCTTAAACACATGTTAAAAAATACTTTTTGCAAGACCATTTTACCGTTAATGCTGATTCAGGAATGATAAGCTGTTATTTAAATTTATCTTAATAGTAAAAGTTGTTGCAGAAACAAATTTATTCGCATTTTTGAAAAGAGCTGGGGACGCTGATAAGTCTCTTTTTTCTGTCATGATTCTTTAATACTAATAGGGCACTAGAACATCGTAAAGAGCGAACCACAGACGATAGTAATCAAAAATTGAAAAACGCGTTAAAAAAACTGCCTAGTGAAAAATATTACCAGCTGACACTGAACCCGGAGTGGTAGCTATTGTTTGGGTTAATCCTAAATGTAAAAGTTTATTGCGAAAAGAAATTTAGAATGATTTTGAAAAAGAGCCTGAAACCCCCTGAATATGGTCTCAGATCGAAATAAAAACTGCATCACTGGAATCAGTATGGTTGAAAACCATTAGTAGGACTATCACAGTCCTACACCTTGAACACTAAGGAAAATTATTTTTCTGCATGGGTAGCACTGATGTATCTCCATTTTTCTTTTTTTTTTCTTTGACCAGGGCTAGTGAATGACTAGCACATCATAGAGAGATGTTTAATGGCTCATTTGAACGGAAATTAAATTTGCTAGTGCCTTTTTTAAGGGACCGAAAAGATTGGAGGGCAACTAGCCCCCTGCCAAAAGGTCCCTTCCCCTCAAAAGTTATCCAATAAAACTTTGAGATAACCATTTTGTTCAAAATAGTTCAAATGTCCACTATCTATGATTTTGGAGATGACGTGACCCACCATGGTCCCTGAGGAAAGGGCTTTACGCTATATGGATATCGGACTTACGGATATCTCACGTATTGGTATCGGAGGTATCTTAGACAGATGTTAAATAGCTTTTATAAAAGACAATGCGCATATCTATATCCTTCTAATAAACTTCACCAGCAGCAAGTTCCAAATGCCACTAAAGACAGTACTTTTGGTGCCATGTCTCAAGTGAAAAGCTGGAGCTAGTTGCCTACCAGAACTGTTTGCTGTGACGTTTAGTTGCTCCTTTGAAAGCTACTGCTCATATCTACATGATTTTTATCATTCTACCCAGAAAAGCAGAAAGCAACAGAAAAGAAGCAGAAAGCAACAGAAAAGAAGCAGAAAGCAGAAAACCCGGAAAAGAAGCACAGAAAAGCCACACTCTCGATGTCATTTTTAAGTAGAAAAGCTAAGCAGAAAACGATATCTTCATTGTAATAATTATGGTCCAAAACCCTTAACTGGAGGTTCGCAAGAACACTTCCCGTATGTTTCTCTTCCAAGCCCCCTTAATGAGCTACTGAACTAAGGTACAAAAAAGTGGTTCTGTTTGTACAGCGTTGGTCTTTAAATTAGAGTGTCTTGCGTATGGTTCCTGCTTGTTTTTTGTTTTTTGTTTTTCAATCACGGTTTTGTCCTGTCTGATCATTTTTAGATAGTTTCGCTTGTAGATATGACACACTCATTTTAAAACATTTTGTTAAGTGGGGAGGTATTTTGTCAAGCTTTTTGTTTCAATATAGAGATGAAACATGGCATGCATCAACCGCGACGCTAAGGGCCGTCGATGAGTTCCAGACGAAGAGCCTGAGAAGGATTGAGGGTCTAAGGTGGTTTGATTTCATGAGTAACAAAAAGCTACTTCAGCTAACCAAGCATTCTGGGTATTCAATCCAGGCAGATGAGCATATCTTACGATGGTTCGGACATCTACTTCGAATGCCCTTGCATTTATCCGCAAAGATGATATTTGACCCTAAGGAAGCCGGTTTTGAAGCAACCCCGCGGCCGACCAAAGAAGTGATGTTCCGATGGTCCGTCAGAGTTTCTAGCGACGGCGAATATTAGACCGAGTGAAGCACAAACGCTCGCACTGTACAGAAGGGGATGGAAGAGGCAGACGTCACTCTTTACACCGAGCAGCATCTGGCGGGAGACCTAAGTAAGTCAAGTCAAGCATATTGACCATTTGAACAATTAAAATCTCTTTCACAAAACTTTGTCCCATACTCATTAGTAGCTAAAGTGTCCAAATTTGTCTTATTAGCATCCTCTGACAGGTTTTTCTGGAGTGCTATAAGGAATACATGTTCGAAACAGTGAATTTATGTACAGGAACAAATTTTTTACACCTTTATAATCCTTTAAATCTCATTAAATTTTAACACTTCAGACCCTTTACAATAAACTCTTTTTTTTAAATTTACATACATTTACATATAAATTTTCAATAACTAAAACCACTGACCCCTCCCCCTCTCAGTAGAGTTATCTTGTTTTGTCACAATACTACCAATCCGATCAAAAATGCACCCTAAAAATTTAGCAAGTGTAGCTGAAGTTTTAGCATTTCATTTTGCACACAGTGCGAATGCACATCACCCGAATTTTCATTAAAAAAAAAAAAATTTGTGCGATGGATGATTTTGTACCATTTTCAAAATTTGTCGATCATCCCATTTTCCCATTTTCAAATCTGTCGTTCAAAAAGGGCTCGAGTCCTACCCACATAGTGTACTATGTCTATTGAATCTGTGATAATATCCCCACTATAAGTGTTTTAAATGAATTCCCAAATACAGCCCTGTAAATATATAAATTGTGCAAGGCAGTTTCGTAAATATAGGCCTAGCAACACAGAGGGTGGTGTAGGGACTTCCTCTGCCACGCCATCGCCTCTACCTCTTTGTCCTACTTCAACATCAGTGTGTGTATGAGTGTTGTGGTGTGGAGTGAAATTATCCAAAATGTTGGTCTACACAGGGGGCATTGTATGTTTTTTTCTACCACAACACCACTACCACTTAGTCTTGCTTGGAAATCAGTTTGTGAACAAGGGATGGAGCACATAGTGAAAACCTCCAGATCATTAATCATTTTTTGAGTGCTTCGAGAATGACAGGGCCAACCCGATCATTTGCATTCTTTTGATGAAAGACAACTGTTTTAGCTAAGGTAATTTTCACCGAAAAATTGAGGGGGGGGCTCACATTCACCTCTTCATAGAATTGTTTCTATATTCTATCTGTCCAATCTGGGTTGCTCTAATCAGAGGGCAAGCCGATATGGAGATTGTATCATGAAATTCATTATCAGTACTTAACCCCCCCCCCAAAGCATTCAGTCAAAAGTTTATCAATCCAATCTGGGTTTTATCAATCCAATCTGGGTCGCTGTTATCAGAGGGCAAGTCGATATGGTGATTATCTTTAATTTTTTTTGGCTGTGTTAATATAGGGATCTCCATTCCGTCAAAGACGTTATATGTCCCCTAAGTTGATGGTTTTATCAAGCTGAAAAAACAACATTTACAAGCTGTATTTTTATATCATTTAAAACTCATACCTAATAAATAAAAAAAATTATTAACACACACAAACACATATAAGTGTAACGTTTCGTTTTTTTTATTTTTTTATTTGTTTTAATTTTATTTGGGGGAGTGAAGGGCAAAAAGTGGGGGAAGGGGTATTTGGGGCCCATGATTATGCTGATACAAGCTATTATACTATGGCTATATATATATATATATATATATATATATATATATATATATATATATATATATATATATATATATATATATATATATATTTATATATATACGGTCATGTAAAGTTCAAAATACATTTTAAAACCAAATACAGAATAGAAAGTATAAACATTACAGTAGAGGATTACTGAGACATTAAGGTTAGATTTATAGTTTTGTAAGCCAGTATATGTTAAATGTATGTTCCCCGCTTAATCCATCTTTGCCATAAGGGGTACTGGGTGCTTGGACCCATTTATGCTACCATGTGTACGGGGCACTCGAACCCATCTATTCTATAAGAAGAAAGATAATTCTTAAATATGAAGAGAATTTAACAAACTTACTTCTTGTGTTTCCAGTTGTGTCGGACTATCCCCCTCTAATTCCTCATTTGAGGCACAGTCTAAAGTCATCATTTGAAGAACACTCATTGATTGTGGTATCTCCCCGCCACCAGTTGCTCTCTATCTTTTTGCTGGTGGTGCTATTGTTGTTGCTGTGTCAGAGGTTTTCTAGAGCAAAGATATGAAAATTAATCTAAACTAAAGGTGGTCTATATCCTATACTCCTATAATCCATTAACTAGTAAAGATTTTTTTTACTGTTTAATAAAAATAGAATTGAGAGAAAGAGTCAAACTTTAGGAGCGAGCGTTGAGGAGCGAACAGCCCCTTCCATACACGGAGTAATTTCTGTTCGTTGTAAGTTTTAATGTTGCTCCTTACTTTCAGTTAAAAAAAATAGTTTTTTTTTATTTTATTATATAAAAAACAAGGGTTTTTTAACTGAAAATAAGGAGCTACATCAAAATTAAAACGAACAGAAAGTATTCCGCATATGAACGGGGCTGTCCCCTCCTCAACGCCTCGCTCTTTACGCTAAAGTTCGACTCTTTGTCACAACTCTACTTAAAAAAGAACTTTAGCTAAACGACTAAAACTTTAGTCATTGAAATAAATAAAATAATCTAAGCAGTGAAATTTCATAACGCTTTAGTTCAAAAATTTAAACATTTATTTTTTTGCTGATTCTCAGATAGTTGTTTCTTGGCGACAAAGTTACATATTTTAAGTATAGTTGTCACATTTCCGACATTTTTTTGCTGATTTTTCACCTGTGGCTCTATTTTTTTAATTAGTTGTCCGCTACTAATAATAACTAAATAACTCCCTGTGGATAAACAAACCATTTCAAAACAATCAGGTTTCATTCTCACTGTCCTCGACGTTGTAAAAAAGTATTGGCAACTTCAAATGGAAGCTCTTTAAGATATTAGACCAGTTGCTACAAAAATGAAGCCCATAAAAAGGAAAAAGAAATAGGTGAGAGACAGACAAAAAACGAGTTAATTTATCCTTTGTCATTCTTCGATAAGGCATACCTGATAAACGTTGCTGGAACCGGAAAAAGAAAATGTACATAGGCGTTAAACATAAATCAAGCGTATTATAGCCAACCCGTTAAGCAGGATTATATTTAGCTTAAAATTGCGCAAGCCAACATTTTTTTTAGCTCTGTTTCTAGTCACCAATTCGGCTCCATAATAGTTAAAGCTAAAATTACGCTCAACCCAAAGTATAGTCACAACTGCCAATAAAATTAAAATCACGCTCGACTTCATTATTCACCCTTCCTGTTCTTTAATATATGATTTGTGTATATTAAAAATAACCTTAGGTGCAGTTTTTGAAAATTGAAAAGGGAAAATTTGGAAAGATTGAACATCAGTTTTTTTATTTCTAATATGAATCTGGTAAAACACACAGCAATATAGTGTTAATTGCTAGACAATAGGAAAAAAGCGTCAGTACATAGTATTAAAACCAATTTTTGCCATTTAGATATTTTGTTTAATACTTAAGTTTAACCCTATTTATATGAATTTAATACAAAAATGATTTAGTGGAATTTGAAATAAATCAGTAACCAGTGAAAGATAACATTAATATCCAAAAGACATAACCTTGTGACTAACCAATTACTTACATTTTTAATGACAGATGACATCGTGCTATCTAAATAAGGATAAAATCAATAAAATATCCTCCTGGACTTGAACTTGTATGTAATTAAATTAAAAAAACAACACAACTATTTCTTCAATTCACAATAGAACAGGAAGGTTCCCTTTCTTGGATATTTGATTATAAAAAACACTCCTAGCCTTGAATTTTCTATGTTTAGAAAGCCGATATATAATGATATGAATCTATATTTCACGTCAAATCACCCTCCTTCTGTGAAAAGAGGGGTAATTATGTTTTTAGTCGACAGAGTTATAAAAATTTGTTCATGTAATCACGTAAAATCTGAATTAAATTATGTTAAAGATATTTTATTCTGCAATGGCTACTCAATTGGCAATATTGAAAATATCATAGATAGACGATAAAAAAGGTAAAACAGGAAAATAGGGAGCCCGTGTCCCTTGATTCAGTTACTCCGACAATTTAGAACAAGACTTTCACCACATTACCATACATCTCGAAACTGAGCAACAATCTTGAAAAAAGAACAAAAAAAAAAAAAAACAATCTTTCTGTTTCTTACAAAACTGAACAAAAAGTTGAATTTTTTTTCAACTCGGAAAAGGATAAAACCGACCATATACTGGGTAGTGGTGTCTACAGAGTCCCGTGTTCATGTGGGAAATTGTACATTGGTAGCACCCATCAACAACTGGTGGAAATATTGCATGAACACAAAATTTCAATAGATATGTCCCTAGGATTTGAAAATAAAATGAAAGCTTTGATTCTGCTTTGGCCCTTCATATCTTCGAAAATCCTGAACATTTAGTTCTTTTTGAGGAGGTAACTTTAATGTCTACTGTAATGGCATCTTTTAAAGAGGCAATTGAGATCAAAAAAATATATAAACAGAAATTTAGCTATAAATTGAGACACATTTATTTTTTGATGTTTTACTGCTTTAAAAAGTAGAGTTGAGATAAAGAGTCAAACTTTAGCGGAAAGAGCGAGGCGTTGAGGAGGGAACAGCCCCTTTCATATACGCAGTAATTTCTGTTCGTTTTAAGTTTTAATATCGGTCCTTACTTTCAGTTAAAAAAAAACTTGTTTTTTTTTTATATTTATCTAGTGAAAATCGAAGCTGCAGACAGGCAAAGTCTATTGCGAGGCAAAGAATTCTTGTCCAATCCAATTGGTGAATTTTATTTCATTTATTTTTGGCTGATTTTTGATTCAGTATCTTTTCTCTTCTTGTTAGGTTTACTTCGAAAGTTTTTTTTTCTGAGCGCTAAGGACGACATTGCGGAGTTTCTTGTTAAAATATTTGTTTGTTTTCGTCTCCAAATTTTGTCACTGTCTAACAAAATCCTCGTTTTCTCGCCTATTTGATTTTATTTTTCATTTATTATATCCTTTCCTTTCTTGGTTTCTTACGTGAAACTAAGGAGCAACATTAAAACTTAAAATGAACGGAAATTTTTCCGTATGTAAGGGGGACTGCCCCTTCCTCATCCCTCGCTCTCAACGCTAAAGTCTTAAAGTTGTTTAAAAAAACTTATCGTTCAAATTCATCGGTCCTTGTGCTTGAAAAGTTTCTTAAAGAGTTCTGACAAAAATTTATACTCTAGCGCAAGCAGTGAAGGATTGGGGGGGGGGGAGTCTGAAAAATTGTCTTGATTTTCGAAAAAGGGAGCAACAACAAAAAGGCAAGTAATCTTAATGAAAATCATATTTTCAAATTCAGCATTTCAGAGGACCTAACTGCAGGGGTTTTAAACTCCTATCTTTAAAAACGTGAAATTTAAGGGACAATAAGTATATTGTCCCAATTGTATACAACTGAAAAGGACTGGGGTGATTATACTTTAAAAGATAGACTGCTAATGTTTGTATTTTGTAGTATTTTGGGGAATTGAATTGGGAACTTCCTTTGGTTTAAACCAACCGGCAAATCCAAAGCAGGTTTGTGTATAAGTGGTAAAACCTGATACAATTACATATCTTCAAAAGAATCCTTCTTTAGATACATTATGGTGACTTAATTTCAAAATATTTGGAGGCCGGTAGATTAAGTTATTGGTTAAATGTACCATTTATTTTTTATTTTGTGTGTGTCTTTTTTTACCGCAGGATCATTGTATGTGCATGTGGCCATTTACATATTTTATTTTGGTAAACTTTTTGTTTCTTTTTCAGGGGCATTTTTCATACCCTACCTTATATGTTTAGTTGCTGGGGGAGTTCCAATCTTTTTTCTCGAAATTGCACTTGGCCAGTATACAGCTGAAGGAGGTATCAGTGCTTGGAGCATTTGTCCTATGTTCAAAGGTAGGTTTGAAGGACTTTGATTAGCGGTTACTTACTATTAAAAAAAGCTTTATTTTTATTTTAAAATTTAATTAGGGTAGTAATGCTGATATAAGACCAATGCATAATTTCTCAAAAATTTCCAGAGGGAGGGAACTGAGCCATGGAAAAGTTTTCCATTGAAAAGTGAATTTTGGCAATAATAGGACTGAAAAGTTAATGATTTCTGCAATTTTTTAACTTTTGCTGTTTTGTGTGGGTAGACGGATTAGCTCAATGCTCTATTTTAATATTGGTACTAAATCTGGTTACATATCAGGGTCATATATGAGGTGAACTTAAGTAAATAAGGCACGTGTAATTTCAGGTTTTATACATTTTGAGTTAAAATTTGGCATTATAACTTGATGCTGATATTTCGCTCCTCTTCGTCCCATCTCATGGAAAATCAAGATTTAAAAAAAAGTGGAAATATTTGTTATTTTGGAAAACACAGCAGAACATCCTCTAGTAAATGGAAAATCACCCCTTCCTTGTGGTATGTCCTTACCCATGGAAATCTCAATGTGGATGCCCTTGTTGATGCGTAAAGGTTAATCAAATAGTTCGTGGGAGCCAACTATAAGTAAGGAGCAATTTATACGATAATAACCGAACTACGACAAAAGAACCTTGGTAGAAATTACATACCAAAAGAATTGACATTTTCTGCTTTTTCTAAATATGTAAAATTTATTATGCTTAATGTTAACCATCAAAAGTTTCCAACCTCAGAAAATTTTGCCTTATGTTCAAAAAAGGGGAAAACACCTTAAAAAGGTCAAATGATCGCAACGAGAATCACACCATCGCATTCAGCATACTGAAGATCCTTGATGTAGAGGTTTCAATTTCCCATCTCCAAAAATGTGGAATTTTACATTTTTGTTCCAGAAGAATAATCACGGATGTATATTTATGTTTTCCCCCAGGGGAATCGTATCAAACCGGCGGTCCTGGAAGATCAGAGAGGGCTCATTCTATCTTAGATTTACCATTGGTTCAGCATATTTGAAAGTTCCAATATACGAGAGCGAGATCATCATCCCTTGATTCTAAAATTACGATTTTGATTCTTAAAGGCCGTTGAATTGGAATTTGAAATATCTTAAGAACTTAAAGACTTCAGCACTGAGCGCGAGGGATGAGAATGGGGCAGTCGTTCCTTCTCAAATACCTCATATACCTTATAATCTGTTCGTTTCGTTTTTAATGTTGCCCCTTGCTTTCAGTAGAAAAAAAACTTTTTTATAAAAAACAAGAGCTCATATGGCACTTGTGACGAGGTCGGAAGAGCCAAGAGCTCAGATGGCATGAGCTCTAGCAAAATTCTAAGAATCAATAGATTGATTTAAAAGGAAAATCAGAGGCTTAATGCCGGTCGGGATTTAAAATACGAGCCCTGAGACACAAGTTCCTTCTAAATATCAAAATTCATTAAGATCCGATCACCCACTCGTAAGTTAAAAATACCTCATTTTTTCTAATTTTTCCTCTCCTTTCAGCCCCCCAGATGGTCGAATCAGGGAAAATAACTTTATCAAGTCAATTTGTGCAGGTCCCTGACACGCCTACCAACTTTCATCGTCCTAGCACATCCAGAAGCACCAAACTCGCCAAAGCACTGAACCCCCTAATTCCCCCAAAGAGCGCGGATCCAGTCCGGTTACGTCAATCACGTATCTACGACATTTGCTTATTCTACCCACCAAGTTTCACCCCGATCTCTCCACTCTAAGCGTTTTCCAAGATTTGCGGTTTCCCCCTCTAACTCCCCCAATGTCGCCAGATCTGATCGGGATTTAAAATAAGGCCTTTGAGACATGAGTTCCTTCTAAATATCAAATTTCATTAAGATCTTGTAACCCGTTCTTAAATTAAAAATACCTCAATTTTTCCATTTTTTCTTAATTAACACCCCACCCCCACCCCCCAAAGAAAGTGGATCCCTTCCAATTATGTCAATCACGTATCTAGAACTTGTTCTTATTCTTCCCATCAAGTTTCATCCCGATCTCTCCACTCTAAGCGTTTTTCAAGATTTTGGCTTCCAAGATTCCTGTTTCCCCCTCCAACCCCCTTTGTCCTC
Source organism: Artemia franciscana (assembly GCF_032884065.1). Lineage (NCBI taxonomy): Eukaryota > Metazoa > Arthropoda > Branchiopoda > Anostraca > Artemiidae > Artemia > Artemia franciscana. The sequence continues at coordinate 7,792,036 of NC_088873.1, forward strand.
GATTCGAATTGAGAATGGAGCATCTGAGACATAAGGTCTTTCTATACATCAAGTTTCATTAAGATCCGATCACCCATTCGCAAGATAAAGATCCCTCAATTTTCACGTTTTCCAAGATTTCCGGTTTCCCCCTCAAACTTCCCCAGTGTCACCGGATCTGGTTGGGATTTAAAATGAGAGCTCCTGAAGCACAAGATCCTTCTAAATATCAAATTTCATTAAGATGTGATTACCCGTTCGTAAGTTACAAACACCTCATTTTTTCTAATTTTTCCGAATTGCTCCCCCCCCAGCTCCCCAACCCCAGTCTGGCTATCTCAGTCACGTATCTTGAACTTGTTCTTATTCTTCCCACCAAGTTTCATCCTGATCTTTCCACTCTAAGCCTTTTCCAAGATTTTCGGCTCCCCCCAACTCCCCCCCCCCAATGACACTGGATCCAGTCGGGATTGAAAATAAGAGATCTGAGTAACGAGGTCCTTCTAAATATGAAATTTTATTAAGATCTGATCACTCCTTCGTAAGTTAAAAATACTGCATTTTTCTAATTTTTCAGAATTAACCCTCCCCCAACTCCCCCAAAAAGAGCGGATCCGTTCCGTTTATATCAATCACGTATCAAGGACTTGTGCTTAGTTTTTCCATCAAATTTCATAACGATCCCTCTGCTCTAAGCGTTTTCCAAGATTTTAGGTTTCTCCCTTTAACTCCCCCCAATGTCACCGGATCCAGTTGGGATTTAAAATAAAAGCTTTGAGACACGATATCCTTCAAAATATCAAATTTCATTAAGGTTCGATCACCCGTTCGTAAGTTAAAAATACCTTATTTTTTCTAATTTTTCCAAATCAACTTTCCTCCACTCCCCCCTCCCAGATGGTCGAATCGGGGAAACGACTATTTCTAATTGAACCTGGTCTGGTCCCTGATATGCCTGCCAAATTTTATCGTCCTAGCTTATCTGGAAGTGCCTAAACTAGCAAAACCAGGGCCGACAGACAGACAGACCGACAGAATTTGCGATTGCTATATGTCACTTGGTTATTACCAAGTGCCATAAAAACCGAAGGACGTTCATAACTTAGCAAACCTTTTTATGAAATTGACTATGCTGATATTTTGTAATACCGTGCAACGAAACAATATTGCGTCATGTATTTGCATTGCTTTTAAGGGGCTTTTCACTTTCAATGGCCGTGTATACCAGGCTACGTGCATCAATCGAGGTGGAAGTGTACCATGCGTGGGGTAAATTTGCTGTGCAGAGTGGTGCTTGATGGAAGTGCCTCACATGTGGTAGAATAGGTGTCACCACAAGCTGCGAATAAGGTGGCAGAGTGGGTAACCCTTCGTTTGTTTTCGTTCATGATTCCGCTTTTTCTAAGTTTCAACACTTTCAGTTTCTGAAGATATCTATGAACTAGTTTCAACATTCATAAATTAAGAATTATTAACATATAAATGGTTCAAGGCTTGATTTTCAAATAATTTTTATCTTTTCTATTCCCCCCCCTTACCAGTGAAATAAGTCTGCGTACACGTCTGATATCTGTAACAGCTGTCAGCAGCAGAAGTTTACACAAGACTATACTTGAAGAACATTGCATTCCTCCCTCAACGGCATCAGATACAAGACTTGACGCTGTTTTTTTCCAATTCTCAAATGAGCATTATTTCATACTTGTGTAATTTTGCCAATGCTCATGATTGTGCAAGTTTCCAAAAATATCCCAAAATGTTCAGTATTTATGCTAATTTATGTTATTTACCAAGTTTGCCAAATTTCTGGTTTAAATATTAGATTTCCAGTTAAAATCTGAAAAGTTATATTTCAAGTTAAAACAATTTTCACAACTTTGCTCATGAGCTTACTTCATAGGCTCGCTATGCAAACCACAATACACCCTCTACCCCTCTGGGAGGTGGTGGGGAATCTTTTTAGTAAAAAAAATTTTCCCAGGGAATATCTGAAGTTATGCGAGCGCCAATTTTATGGAAGAATTATGGTCACCTGATTATGATCCTGACTAGCTTTTTTTATGAAACTTTAGCTGAGTAAAAATATCGCAAAGGGTTTTAGTCAGATCAGTTTTAAAAAGGAAAATCTGCGTTTAATGAAAGCCTGCGTTTTTTATATATTAAATTTAACATATTAAAAGCGATATAGGATACAATATGACACTTATTCATTAAATATAAGAGAAAAAGGGGAGAACTATATTATTCAAAACAAAGGGGGGGGGGGTATTTTTCAGAATCTATGGAGGGGGCAGGCCAAAAAATGCAGAGTGTGCAAGTGCAATCGCCATTATTTGATATAAATTAAAAGTTTATGCGTTTACCCCCTCCCTCCTAAATCCCCTAGACAACCCCCTCCTTTGGAAACCCCTCGCAAAAATGTTCGTATGTTTCCCAATAACAAAAAATATCTGTAAGCAATGGACAAACTACAAAACTTAAAAAGGCTCTTAAATTTTTACAATGGTGTTCTCTGGTTGTTTTGTACGAAGGGAAGGAGATACCTCAGAGGGCATATTTTAATGCCTAAACATCCCCACTCTCATTGAACCATGAGATAAACGCAGAATTAGCTCTGAGGGTAAGACGAGGCTAGGGGTACACTGAAAGTGATATAGGCTACACTGTGACACCTATTCACGAAAAATGTAGGAGAAAAAAAGGGGGGAAACTATATTATTTAAAGCAAAGGGAAGGGGGGGTGTTTGTTTACTTTTTCATTTTTTAAATGAAAATACCAAACATGGTATTTTTCAGAGTCTGTACGGCAAAACATTCAAAGGGTGCAAGTGCAATTGCCACTATCGACTATTAAGTAAATGGTTATATGCGTTACCCCCTCCCTCCTATATCCCCTTCGGAAAAACCCCGCAAAAATGTCCGTATGTTTCCCAATAACAAAGACGCAATGGAAAACTAAGATAATAAAAGTAAGCAATGGAAAACGACAAAACTTAAAAAGGCACTTGTTCTACAATGGCGTTCTGGTTGTTTTGTAGGAAGGGAAGAAGATGTCTCAAAGGGTATATTTTAAGACAAAAAACTTACCTGCTCTCATTGAACCATCAGATAAATACAGAATTAGTTCTGAAGGAGGCACAAGGTTTGGGCGGAGGTAGAAATTGTGGATAATACCAAGGACTATAACAAGGTTGTTTTTGTTATTTTTTTTGGGGGGAGGGGGATAGAAAAATTAAAAAACGTGAAAAAATTTGAAATTCAAATTACTACTTTATGATTTCTGGGATCATTTCTGGTCTACGCTGTTATCATGAAATTAAACAGTAACACAAGACCCCTATATGGGCAGAACATATGCCGTGTTAGAGGGGGACCGTCCCTTCCTCATCCACACCTCTACCTAGTTGTCGCAGAAACTTCGGAGGATTTTCATTAGATTAGAAATTGAGAGTTCTTGGCCTTTTTTACAGGTCGAAAGGGATTGGAGACCAATCAGCCGCGGGGAGATATTTTCCGTCGGGTTGGGGGGGGGGGTATCTGGGGGTTAAACTCCGGTCACCGCATCAAATAACATAGAATACTTTTATTGATTTTTTCCCATAAGGTAGTATCCAGTTTTCATTATCTGTCTTGAAAATGACCTTTTTACGTTAATTAGTAGCCTAAGCTTCTCCTAAATCAATTAGCTTGAAATTCCGAGCCTTAGCTAACACTGAAAGTATTATTACTTTAGAGATAATTTAAATTGCGGAATCAAGTCTAAATCGTAATATTTACACATTATTGCATCTTATCATGAGTGCTAGTACGTATTTTAGATTAATGGAAAATAATCAATCTGTTTTTGGAGTTATTTCCGATAGTTTTGCGGCATACCCTTTAACAATAACAATTTATTACCATTAGCTATTCATTAGCTATTTTAAAAATAATAGATAAAAGAGACTAGCTCAGTATTTAGCTAATTAGTCGGCATTTTCTTAATAATTAATAATAAACGAAACGTTACAGGCGGAGAGTAATACATTTAACTCTAAAGATTTTTTTTGGAATTTCGGGGAAGGGACGGGCAAGGCTTTATCCATGGGGGATAAGGCCTTGGGGTAAGTGAGGGGGTGTGAACCCCCCTCACTTATCCTCCTGCAATTTTCGTCCGACTCGTAAAGACGTAACAAAAATGAATATAGACAATTTTTTGACGGTTTTTAATTTTTTGTAACCTCTCCCCCCCAGAAGAAAATCCTGGATACATTCTTGGGAGCGGACCCGCCTCTTAATACGCAACTGCATTAAAAAGGCATTAAGTAAAGAAAGATACGATAAAATTGAATAAGAAGTGCCCAGAAATTCAGGAAAATTCGGGATCTTTGGTTCCCCCAAGTGTGATCCCTATTTTAGTTCTCGACATATTGTTAATTTGAACTAGATGAGCTACATTCTATTGTTTATTTTATATGCATTGTCTCGCATATTTAATGATTTTTCACGAAAATCTAAGGACTTCAATCTTATTCCTCAGGCTTTTCTTCTTCAGAAAATCAGAATGTTTCTCAGAAAAAAACGGAAAACCGCTATGGAATTCTTTGAAATTAAATTTTGACATTTTGCTATGTTCCTAAGAATTTTTGTTTCGAATTTGGTAAAAATTAAGCATTACGTAGATGGGCCTGAAAAATAAAGATCTGAATTGGACTTAGATAATTAATAATAAAAAAAAACGTTAACATGTAGACCCTTTTTCTAATTTCAAAATTGTTCAACTTGTTTCCACGCTACAGGAAGTTGTTAGACTTATAGCTACTTTAATGCATATCTTTATAAACGTCCAGCATAAACAAGGGGTTTATGCTCATTTATGCTTTAACATTTTGAATCGGATTCAAATTATTTCATTTTAGACTTGAGAAATATTAAAATGTTTGTTGATAATAGCAAGCATTATGGTTCCGAGTTTTAAGATACATTTAGTTTATTTCTAGGCATTTTTCACAATAATCTCCAGATTTTGAGATTTAGGTTCATTTTATGGCTTTTTCTTCTTTCTTTTCTTCATTTAGTGTTTTGATCTTTCAAAAAAAGAGGAGGAGGGTAAAATTTCAAGCCAATTTCTCAAAAAAAAATAAAATCATAACGATTAACAAGTTCTCTAAGGGGAAAATGTCTCTAATGTGCCACACTTGGAGGGTTTGAAAAACGCAAGGTTTGGGAGAATCAGAAAGAAATATACAAATATGGAAAACACCAGAAACATTTTGAGGCTTAGTGTTGACCAGGCTCAAAGTTTTTACACTGGGACATGTTTGTATCCGAGGATAAAAATATTGTAACACATTTTTGCGTCAACGATTAAGTAGAGATTATTATACAAATTTAAAGGAAGTCAGAACTTCTTGGAAGGGAATGAAAAGTAAAGCAATAATTATAGCTTGGTGAAGGAGGAGTATGCGAAGGAGTGTTAACAACAGCTAGCTTGGTGCTCTGATTGTTTGTCAGTATTTACACTGCACTATTACCTGTTTCTTTCTGTTGCTCTAGAACAGGCCTTTGGAGCTGGCCTGCGATTTTGTCAATTGTTGACGTCTTTGGATCTCAGAATCATTTGATTTTATTTCATAGCGTATCCAACCACAGTCAGAGTTAGATGTTCCCTCAGGGATTGCAATTTCAGCCTGTTTTACGTCCCCCAGATCTGGCCCTCTATGCAGCCATCGTGATCCTAAAGTTATGGAGTTTATTGCCTTCAGTCTGCAATTCTTTTCTGCAATTTAGGGTTTTACTGGATTGTACGATATTTAAACTTTGTCTTTTTCCTTTGACAATTTAATTGTTTAATCGAGAAGCGCATTGTTGACTTCTGAAGTAGTTTCCTTGTTAATATTAAATTTAAAAAAAGTGTTTTCAACTGAAAGTAAGGAACAATATTAAAATTTAAAACGAACAGAAATTATTCCCAATATAAAGGGACTTGCCCCTTTTTCAACCCTAGATTTTTACGCTAAAGTCATAAAGCTCTTTAAAAATGCTCCTCGTTCATATTTAACGGTTCTTGTGTTCGAGCAGTCTTTCTCAAAGAATTATGTCAAAAAGTCTAACTCTAGTCTAAAGAGCTTGAATTTGAGGAGGGCGGCCTCCCTCATATACAGATTATTTTTTGCTTGGTTTAAGTCTTAATATTGATCATTACTGAAAAAACTTGTTTTCTTTTGTATTTAATTTCTGGCTATTTTTCAAATCAAGCCAGGAAATCCCTCCTCATGCAAAATTCCCCTGAAAACTACTCCCCGAGGGGATTTTTCCATGTCAAATCCCCCCAGCAGAAAACATCCCTCCAAAAAACTTCCTTAAATTTCCCAATAACAAATAATATATAGGAACGATGGGCAAATTGCGGAACTTACAGCCCTTTTTCCATAGACTAGAGGGGTCATTGTCATCCCCAAAGACTCAGTTATTGAACCTTTCAACTATGTCAAATCAAATGATTATATCAAAACTTTGATCAAATATCTTTAGGAAAAGGGAATGTTGGAGGGGGGAGCTAGTTGCCTTTGAATCTTCTTGGTCTCTTACTTTTGATTTCCCTTCAAATGTGTTTTTTTCTGTGCCTCTAGGCCTTTGGCTCGACACGATTACCCTAGAGAGAGAGAAAAAAGAAAAAAGTAAACACGCATCCGCAATCTTCTGACAAGAAGCACCAAATTTCATAGTTTTGTAGATACTATTGCTACAACTGCTAACAACTCACTGTAGCATCAATTCACTTGAGGTCAACACAGCAACGCACGCTCCTCTTCCATCTCAATCTATTCAAAGCCTCCCTCTTTACAATCTCCCAGGGAAATTTCTATTTCACTTAAATCTTTCCTTACGACATCCTCCCACCCCAACCAGGGACGAACTACCTTTTGTTCAGCCCTTAACGTTAGTCAAAAAGGACACTCTTTGGTAATCTGTCATCCTTCATTCGCAGAACGTGCCGTAGCTATTTCAACCTTTTTCTCATAATAGCCCTAAAAAACTGGAATGAGCCGCAAATTTTGTCGGCCGATTATTTGAGATACGGCTGGTCAGTCGGGTACCCAAAGTAATTCGTAGGCAATTTATCTGGAAAACATCTAGCCAATCTTCCTCCGTTTTTAGAGTGCCTATGCCTCAGAGCCATACTTTACCACTGCCATCGCTGCCGCTTGCAATATTTTAATCTCGGTTCGCAGACTTATCCTCCTGTTCTTCCAAACTTTTATAAACTGCGACAAAACACCCTAGCCTTGGCTATTCTACTGCACCGTCACTGCTTTTAGTACCGTCACTGCACATATAGTCTTTAGTTATAGTACTACCTAGGTAAGTGAAGCTTTCGACTTGATCAATCTTCTCATTGTCCAACATCACCTTCTCGTCTTCACTTATTCCTAGCCTTAGCGACTAGGTCTTTTAAAATTAATTTTCATACCTATGCCTACACACTGAACTCGTAAAACCTCTAAAAGTTCATTCATTTCCCTAACAGTTTCCCCTAGAATGTTTAGATTATTAACATAATCAGAGTCCAGGAGATTCTTAGTTCCCTATTTGATTCCATGCCTCCCATTACCCTTGCTGTACTTCTTAAGACAAACTCTAGGGGAGGGGGAATTCTGAAAAATAGAAAAAAATAGGTATTTTTAACTTACGAAGGAGAGATCGGATCTTAATGAAATTTCATATTTAGAAGGACCTCGTAATTAAGATCTCTTATTTTAAACCCCGACCAGAATAACCCATATAAATGGGAGAGAATGTAACCCTGCTTAACTCCTGTTTTAAGACGAAACCAGCTACTAAACTCATTTCCTACCTTAACCGCAGCTATGCTCTGCGTAGATAGAAGCTTTAAACCTCAACACTTGGATTTTTTTAATATGCGGAATCTGATTGTGTGGTTTTTACCGTTACGTTATCAGTTGGTTATTATAGACGTGGAGGGCTAACGAAGCTCTACTGCTCGTCTAAAAATGGAACACATGTGCAGCGATTCGAAGGATTGGAAGAAGGAGGATATTGAGTCACTGGGTGAGGAGGGGTGGATGAAGTTTAACCCCTTTCCCAGTTTAAAGAAAACTTTTAGTGGCTGTTTTTCATTTATTAAATAAGTCATCCAAACCTTTTTTGTTTGGTCATGTTGTGCCAAGAGGGCAGGGGGGAATCTAAAGGTCTTGAAAGTCATCTTTTTAAATAAAAAAGAGAAACTGCTAAAGTGCCGATTCTGCCATTTTGTGTCAGAAAAATAAAAGTTGTAAGAAATCCTAGATGTGCTAAATTTAAATAAATATAATCATAGAGCAGGCGGGGTCGCCAATTGGAAAGGGGGTGACATTTGTCTCCCATTACAAAGGAAAATTGTAAGTTTTGGTGCCCTTTTTCTGCAGTAAAAATCAGCACAAGAAAGTGCTGATTCCTGCAATTCTGAACTGTTAAAACAACAAATTTTTGCTTGCCAGAAATGCTGTATGTACTAAAAACTACACTTCTGAATTTTTTTTCCAGTTTTGGCTTCGCTTACAATAATAAGCTGAAATTAAAAAAAAAACAAAAATCAAGAGTACCAGGCTCCATTTTGTGCCTAGTTTATTTTCTATGATAATAGCAAATATCCTAAAAGCCAAGGTGCCGTTTACTTTCAGAAATCACATACACTAGGTGGCACGTCCCAAGTGGGGCAACAGTGTACTAAACGTAATGAAACTACACGAAGCATTGCGGGTGCTTTACCACACGTGGAACTGTTCCACGGGTGGTGGAACTGTGTGGCATGTGTGGCTTGAGATGTACACCAGGTGTCAGAAAATGGGTGTTCCTTCGATTTAGTATTCCGCAACACGAACAGTTAATGGGAAAATGCCAGACTTCTATGAGAGTTTTCGATATATTTCTCTATTCATTAACTATTCAATTCAAGTGGTCTCCAACACCCAAAATACTTGATGGAATATTAATATTTTGGCAATATTTGAAAATGCCTGTTTAAACTTGGCAGCTAAATGACAAATGAATTGTTGGGCCTCAAAATATCCTAGGAAAAAAAAAGTCAAATTTGGTTTGTCACACAAAATATATGTCCTTACAAATTGTTATGTTGTTACTATATTTAAATTGAGTAAGTTAAATTATTGTTATTCCTTGGCAAAAGCCGAATGGCTCTTTGTTTATGCTTGAACTGAAAAAAAAACAAACAAACAAAACAGCTAAACTATTCCAGCCAGAACTGCAAAATTTGGGCAAGATAATTTTTGAATCAGAAACACTGTCTTCAATTTGTTATTTTGAAAGGACTGTTTTCGGTTTTGGAAATGCCACATTTTACACCCAACATAAATAAATGATTGATACACTAGAACTTCTTTTTATAAAGATATGTGTTTCTACTAGATTTTGGAGGAAGATATGACATTTTTCGGATAAGTTGTGGTGCTCGAATATATTGTTTAGGATGTAAAAGCTTTTTTTCAAGCAAAAGTTTATTTCCATCATTTGTTGTAAGAATATCTTATGAAGAATATATTTCTCTGTTCATTAACTATTCAATTGAAGTGGTCTCCAACACCCAAAATACTTGAGGGAATATTAATATTTTGGCAATATTTGAAAATGCCAGTTTAAACTTGGCAGCTAAATGACAAACGAATTTTTGGGCTTCAAAATATCCTAGGAAAAAAAAGTCAAATTTGGTTTGTCACACAAAATATATGTCCTTACAAATTGTTATGTTGTTACTATATTTAAATTGAGTAAGTTAAATTATTGTTATTCCTTGGCAAAAGCCGAATGGCTCTTTGTTTATGCTTGAACTGAAAAAAAAAAACAAAAAAAAACAGCTAAACTATTCCAGCCAGAAATGCAAAATTTGGGCAAGATAATTTTTGAATCAGAAATACTGTCTTCAATTTGTTATTTGAAAATGACTGTTTTCGGTTTTGGAAATGCCACATTTTACACCCAACATAAATAAATGATTGATACACTAGAACTTCTTTTTATAAAGATATGTGTTTCTACTAGATTTTGGAGGAAGATATGACATTTTTGGGATAAGTTGTGGTGCTCGAATATATCATTTAGAATGTAAATGCTTTTTTTCAAGCAAAAGTTTATTTTCATCATTTGTTGTAAGAATATCTTATGAAGAATATTTTTCTTGTGTGAGTCAAAATTCACACATCTATGTATTTCTAAGAGAAAGAAATCAAAGAGAAAGAGAAAAAAAATTAGAAAGAAAATGGCAATTCAATCACGGTTGCCATGTATGAATAGACCCAAGATGGGCAAGGAGTGTCTTTATGCATGTGTTGTTGATACTTTAATTCAATCAGAATAATTCTTATCTCTATAGAAATTGACAAAAAACTAAGAAACTATAGAAAATTATAAACTTAACAACGAATTAAAATCATGAATCTCCATACAAATCTTTCCTTACAAGATTGCCAAAGATTGTCATTTCCGTTAAACTGTTTAGGGCTAAACGAAAAGCAGTTTGTTCTCGCTTGTGGTGGGAGGATGTCTTAAGGAAATAGCTAAAGAAAATGGAAACTTCTTGAGGGGGTGTAAAGAGGGAGGTTTTGAATAAATTAGGTTGGAGGAGTATCATGTGCATTTTTTTGGCCTCAGGCTTCTCGGTACTGGGATGAATTGTTAGTAGCAGTATTATAGAGTCTATGACAAAATTATTTTTTGTGCAGTTTCAAAGAAATTAAACAGAGACAAAAAAAAATCGGAACAATCATGAGACATTGAGGTACATACGCTTAAGTGAGAATGGCAGAGGAAATGTTTTTTTTTTTTTTTTTTTTATTGAAATCGCATCCTCTGTAATCTTTGTATGAGAGAGCATGGAAACAGCAGGGGAAAAAAATTTCGGGCCCTCTAGTGGCTGTAAATGAGCACCCCCTTGTATTTAACCGTCAATTATTCAAGCAAAAACTCTCTGGTTTGGTTATTGTTGCCTTCCAAACAAATTACATATTGTCGTTACAATGCCAAAATAGCTCTAGTCAAATTTTTTGTCGGATGCAAATGTCATGCATTTTTGAGACGTTTTTTTCACTTATGTATTTACTTGCGCAATTCAGTATTCTTAGACTGGCAACATTCCAATTGGTTGAAAGGCTAATATGACAAGCGGTCACTTTCTTCAAAATTATAGGAAGGTCACTTACGTCCGTTCGCCAATAAATACGTGGGAGAAACCCACAGGACTTACGCGCTATATATTTCATCTTGTAACTCTTACAATCCATCCTTTGAAAAAAGTTAAATAATTCAAGGATAAAATATGCGGAACCCCTTGAATTCCTCTGTATGGGTAGTTGCAACGTGATTTGAGAGAACTACTCCAATGGAACTTGACCAATTTTTAAATTTTTCCACCGTTTTGTGGCTTTACAAGTCCTCTATATCATTGCCCCTTTAAAAAAAAGAATGTCTCGTATCTCTCATATTTTTTCGCTTTGACTAAAATCAGCAGTAAAAGAACTTGGAGGGGAAACACTCTCTGTAGTTAAAAAAAAATTTGTGTACTTACGTATTATTCCGACCACATTGTTGTTCTTGATCTGTTTAAAATTGGTTTCTCTGTATGCACTCGAAAATAATTTGCCTAGCCTGAGTGAGATAAACTACTATCCAGGTATGTTTTAATTAGATATTTAATATATAGAATTGGCTAGGTATTTGATATAATATGTTTTGGACGGCCTGCTTTCTATAGTTCTTTGTTGTACCTTCCATAATTTTGTTACTAAAGTACTTCATTTTCGTCAGTTTATGGTATACTTTATCATAACTAACCTAACTTCACTTCTTGAGCGTGATTGACATATTACATAAGTACCAAAACTTTTTTGGAGTTTCATTAAAAACATATATAAGAAATATCCCCTCTATTTTTCTTGAGAAAATACGTCCCCCTCGTACATTTTCTCGAGCTGGCGCCACAGTCAGGAGGCCAACACCCATCCCCATGAGCCTTACCCCTGGCTCCCACTGCTGCGATTTCGTGCAAAATCATGCGACATGCGACAAATCACACAAATCGTGCGATAAATGACGCAAAACCATCCGTTTTGCTGAAATCTCGGAAGCGTTAAATAAATTCAACTCATGACAAATCGCATGCGTTGTTCTGATTTAAAGAAAAAAAAATGAAAATTGTTAAAAAAAAATCAGTTTGAGAACCTGATTTGAATTCTTCTAGAGTTTGTCGCAGCGACACAAAAGTCTGCGTTTTTATGTGTACCTCCATCCGATTCTGTCGTACGTACGTCTATTCCGCCAGAAAAAAATCGTGTCGGGATTGACGCAGCAGTGGGAAACAGGGGTTATTCACACACCACAAACATTTTAAGATTTACCAGGAAGTTGCTCCTCTGCAATTATGCTAAATGCATTTATGTTAAACATGTGTAGCAACACAAAAAGACAAAGATGCCGATGCCCGATTATGAGTGGCTTAAGTGAATTCAGAATTGATAGCATTTAATTGCATTAAACTACAAAGCACGATCTATTGCGCATTGCGAAAATCCATAATTTTGAAGCCATATTTAACGCGTGGGAGATAAAAAAAGCATCAGATTTGTAATCGGAAAGGAGCCCAATTAAAAATAACAAGGCTATTTCAAACAGTTCGTGGTAACGAACTGTAGTAAGGAGCGACCCGGCTCAATAGTAAACGAAACTATAAAAAACGGAATTTCGATGCTAAAATATACATCAAAAGAATCAGATTTTCATGCTGATTTTAAATATATAAGTTTCATCAAATTTAGTCTTTGTCATCAAAAGTTACGAGCCTGAAAAAATTTGCCTTATTTTAGAAAATAAGGGAAAACACCCCCTACAAGTCATGGAATCAAAAACGTGGAATTTCGTATTTTTTGCCAGAAGACAAATCACGGGTGCGAGTTTATTTGTTTGTTTGTTTTGTTTTTTTTCTTTTCCCAAGGGGTCATCGTATCGAACAAGTGGTCCGAGAATGTCGCAAGAGGGCTCATTCTAGCGGAAATGAAAAGTTCTAGTGCCCTTTTTAAGTGACCAAAAAAATTGGAGGGCACCTAGGCCCCCTCCCACGCTCATTTTTTCTCCAAAGTCAACAGATCAAAATTTTGAGATAGCCATTTTGTTCCGCATAGTCAAAAACCATAATAACTATGTCTTTGGGAATGACTTACTCCCCCACAGTCCCTGGGAGAGGGGCTGCAAGTTACAAACTTCGACCAGTGTTTACATATAATAATGGTTATTGGGAAGTGTACAGTCGTTTTCAGGGGATTTTCTTTTGGTTTTGGGGGTGGGGTTGAGGGAAGGGGGCTGTGTGGGAGGATCTTTCCTTAGAGAAATATGTCATGGGGGAACAGAAATTCAATGAAAAGGGCGCAGGATTTTCTAAAATTACTATAAAAAAACAATGAAAAAATAAACATGGAAAAGTTTTTTCAATTGAAAGTAAAGAGTAGCATTGAAACTTAAAACGAACAGAGATTATTACACATATGAGGGGTTATAAAAATACTTTAGCATAAAGAGAGAGGTATTTAGGAGGAGATAAATACCTCGCTCTTTATGCTAAAGTATTTTTAGTAATTTCAGCTATTTATTCTACGGCCTTTCTGATTCAGGGGTCATTCTTAAAGAATTGGGACAAAAATACGATTTAGTGTAAAGAACGAGGTATTAACGAGGGTACAAACCCCCTCAGATACATAAGAAAAATTAAAGAATATAAAAGTTTGTTACGTAAGTTAATTCTTAAGTTACGTATATTTTTTACTAATAAAAAAAAATTCGTTAAAAATTAAAATTTATAGTTGCCTTTTTATGTAACCGAAAAATTGCATGGCAACTAGGCCTCCTTCCCCACCCCTTATTTCTCAAAATCGTCTGATCAAAACTAATAGAAAGCCATTTAGCCAAAATGGAATTAATTTGCAAATTTCATTTTAATAATTTATGTGTGGAGAGCCAAAATCAAACATGCATTAATTCAAAAACGTACAGAAATTACATAAGAAAACTAGTTTTTTTAACTGAAAGTAAGGAGCGACATTAAAAGACTTAAGGAGCGACTTAAAACGAACAGAAATTACTCCGTATATGAAATGGGTTGTCCCCTCCGCAATCCCTCGCTCTTTACGCTAAAGTTTGACTCTTTGCCACAATTCTGCTTATTAAAACAATTAAAAGCTTTAGCGTAAAGAGCGAGGGATTGCGGTGGGGACAATCCATTTCATATACGGAGTAATTTCTGTTCGTTTTAAGTTTTAATGTCGCTCCTTACTTTCAGTTAAAAAAAAAACTAGTTTTTTTATGTAATCACGTCAAGGAAGGGTTATTTGGGTGTTTCAAAGAGAGCTTTGCTAGGAGGGGAAGGGTTTCTACCATGACAAATAGCATTTGGTAGCCGTTATATGGCTACTGAGGGCATCGTTAATTTATTGTTCTTTATTGAAAAACCAAAACCAAGCCTTTTTCTTTTTAAAAGTTAGTTTTCACCGTTTTGAGATGTTTCCTTTCTAAGCTGTTGTTCATGTAACTAATAATGTGAACAGTCCGTTGACGTGGCGGCAGCTCGAAGAAATGTATGAGGTCAATTATTTTTTCGATTTTTTTTTATGAAGATACAAAAATTAAATGTTTCTAAAATCCTGAAAAGGTGGTATTTTTACGATTTTGCTCTTTTTAAAACATTATTTTTCTATGTTGGATTTTCTAAGCTTCTATCAATGTTTATAAATCATCATCTCTGTAATTTAGGCTTTTCAATTATTTGCCATATACTCTCAAAAATAGGAGGAATGGGGGAATGTTGGACCAAGAAGGCTATTTGTGAAGAATCAAATCGTTTCTCTCTCCTTAGAAAAATTTCCAAACCTCTGGTACGTCTATCTGAAATTCGTGATCGTTATTTCAAGAATATAGAGAGGTGTAAGCACATGTATTTTTAAAAATCTAGGAGGTAATTTGATTGTGCTTTTTTTTATCAATGAAAATACCAAAAAGGGTATTTTTTTCAATGGAAATACGAAAAAGTCATATTTTTAAAATCTAGGGTTCGACGGGGTCAAAAAAATTCAACAGTTCATTAATTTCATTACTCCATCAGGATTTAAAGCTCATTAATTTCGAGTCTATAATTTATATTAATATATTTATATCGATATAATAATATATCGAGTCTATAATATATTAATATATTTTATATGGCATACTGACCTACTAAAGGTTTTGATGAAACTGTATAGATTGTGTTTTTGTTATACTGTGTCCTAAGAGTCAACGGGGACAAATTGGATACATTTTTTTATGGTAAGACTGTAAGATCTTGTTTAGAATTCTTTCTTCCTTTTTCGATTGGAAAAACCTTGGAGAAAAAATTTGGCTCCCATTAAGGTTCTTAAATTATTGATCCGCCAATTTCCGAATGGAGTCTCTTTGACAAAATTTTAAAAAGGTTTGGGGTCACTTTGGCTGTAAGTAATAATGAAAACTAATGAACGGTGTTTATTGTTGCCCAAAGTTTAGCCCTTTTAGGTAAAGATATTAGTTCAAATATTTATTGATTGACTTTAATGGGTAACACAATTAAAAAATACAATGGAGAAATCTGGGGAAGGTAAACAGGAAGGGTGTGTGAAAGCACAGGATGGCTGGCCCCCAACCCCCCATTGCACTTCCTGGCTGGAGGGCCAAGAAACGGAGATCAGCACCGCCGGTAGGGACTGTAAAGTCTAATGCCGTATCCTTTACCTTTACCTTTTTACACATATGTGTAGGTTAACAGCGAAATAAGTTCCCAGAAAAACTACAATGTACAATGCTTTATTTAAATATAATAATCATTTCTGTTATAAGTTCCTTTTAAAAAGTGAGCAAAATTTTCTAAACAATATAATAAAAAAAAGTAATATACCAACTTTGATTTACAAGAAACGAAATACCCAATAGGGGGGGGGGGGCTAGGGCCATCTATGGTTTGGTATTCTCATTGAAAATGTTTCGTTTTTGTTATTTTCATTGACAAATATGAAAAACATTCAAAATTACCCCTATCCCCTGTAATTTGAAAAATATATTTTGCCTCTCCCCTAATTTCCACCAATTGGAGCCTGTTAATGCGGATATCTGTCAAAATGTTCGGTTTTCTCCTGTAGCCTATTACTTCTCTGGCCTAGAATTGAGATTCCTTGTTTTCTTTTATCGCCATTTCCTGATTCTCCTCATGACTTCCAAAAGGAAGAACAATGGAAATATCATGATCATAGGTTTTATAGAAGAGTCACAAAATCAAAAATCTGTTTTAATTATATTTATTTATAATATAAATATAATAAATATTTATTCTACGACCTTTGTGTTTCAGAGGTCATTCTTAAGGAATTGGGACGAAATTTAAGCTTTAGGGTAAAGAGCGAGGTATCGACGAGGGTTGAGCCCCCTCATACACGCAATAAAAACATACGAATATAGAAGTTCGTTACGTAAATTAATTTGTAAGTTGCGTATATTTTTTACCAATGAAAACGTTTGCAAAAAATTAAAAGTTTTAGTTGCTTTTTTAAGTAATCAAAAAATTGAAGGGCAACTATGCCTCCTCCCTCGCTCCTTTTTTCTCAAAATCTTCCGATTAATTGTAATTGATTAATATGCAAATTTCGTTTTAATTATTTATGTGCGGAGAGCCAAGATCAAAACATGCATTAATTCAAAAACGTCCAGAAATTAAATAAAAAAACAAGTTTTTTTAAATGAAAGTAAGGAGAAACATCAAAACTTAAAACGAACAGAAAATTCTCAGTATATGAAAGGAGCTTTTCCTCTTCAACGCCCCGCTCTTTACGCTAAAGTTTCTTACTCTTTTAAAAAGTAGAGATAAGAGAAAGAGTCAACTTTAACGTAAAGAGCGGGGCGTTGAGGAGGAAAAGCCCCTTTCCTATACGGAGTAATTTCTGTTCGTTTTAAGTTTTGATGTTGCTCCTTACTTTCATTTAAAAAAAAACTTGTTTTTTTTATTTAATTCCCGAATGAACCTGGTTGGCGCAGAGGTTGTACGCAATCGTAAAAAAAGAGGTTGCAATTTATTCTGTCTAGTTTGCTAAAGGCACTTACTCTATAGGTTTCAGACCAATGCAATCGATTTTTGCAAGGACTGGAAAAGGGGCATAGGATTCCCAATACGAGTGTGGCCATGTGCTGTTGGGTCAAGGTACTTTCAAGCAGATTATAATTTTGAGGTAATTGTTGAACACAATCTGACTACATTTCTGCTAAAAAGCTAGCAGCAGGGGGGTGCATTATAAGGGCATTTCAAGCCTTCATTTTTTTATGTTTGTGGTGAGAAGGGTATACAATTTTTCCGAAACATACGAAAGAGTAGGCCCATCTGCTTTTGTTTTTCATTTCTTTTATGTATGTAGTCTGACAGGCTTTGCCACAAGAAAGCTTTGTAATCAAGTGTGTTTTCTAAAAGTTTGTTCCTATTCACATATTTTGTCTTATGAAAAAGTCTTAGATTAGTCTTTCAGCAATGGTTTTGAATTGCTTAGGATAATTTTCCTGCGTATGCTGAATTCAGTAATCAAATGAGATTTTGCCTAGTTCTCCTTTATTTTGAATAATGAATCTTGGAATGTTTTCTTACCTGGAATATATAAGTTCCAAAAATTTATGAAACTATTGCTTTGAAACTAGGATTGCTGAACAAAATAAAAAAAAAATTTATTTTAGCCATCGAGTGTACATTAAATATTTTTCTTGTAAACACACAAGCACAGAAAAAGCAGCTTTAGACCTAATTTGTGTAGACAAAACTGACAAATCCGTAGGCGACATAAAAACTATGGTAAACACAAAAATTCTGACTGGGTTACAGTTACATTCAATATTTTTCCTAAACAAAAAATATTGAATAAAAAACCCAAATTTGGCTGGAAGAGTTTAAAAAATACCTGGGGTATACATATATTTTGGCAAACAGAAGAATTTTGATTGATTTTTAAAAATAAGCTTAGCTACATTCGAGACGCTCTCCAAAAAACAGCGTGTTGTTCAGTAAAATTAGCCAAAAAAAAATTGGACACAACAGTATTTTTCAGGCATTGGTTACGCAACAACGGCTGTCTGCTTCTTCCTCAACGTCTACTACATTGTTGTCGTGGCATGGGGCCTACATTACCTCTTCGCGTCGTTTTCTTGGGAACTTCCATGGGGCTCTTGTGACAATGAATGGAATACTAAAGCCTGCGTGAATTTTGAAATGGGTGCAAATATGTCACAGATGCCAGGAAAATATGCCAAAGACGCCACTCTTGAGTACTGGGAGTAAGTTAATCAGGTTTTGCCGAGACGCAGAGCTAGATATGTTTTATTTATGTCTATTTAGGATTTCTCAAAAGAAGCTGTTGCTATTTTGGACTTTAAATCATTAACAGGAAAATAATTAGAATGTCATTTAAAACTAAAGGAAATAGAAAAAATACAAATAGACAAGTAGTAACAAAAAGAACAAAGAGCAAATAGAACAGTAAGTAGAATAAAAAGTAGAAAATAGAAAAAGTACAAGACACTAAAAGTAAATGTTTGACATTTGGGTAAAATCAAGACTAAGAATAACCTTTTCAGGTTCTAAATCATGTACAAAAACTCTCCGGGTCTTGTCCTCTTTAAAATCTCGCAGTTTTATTATTTCCTCTGTATTTTCCTTAAACATCAGTATATTTCGTCATAATAGCAAATCCCCTTCAATAATTCCTCAACCACTCATTCCATTTAACAATTCTTCGTTTCTTTGTGCAGGCGAACTATACTTGGCTTTTTATATGTTATTCTTTGTTTCCAATCTGATTTTTATGGTTATCGTTTCCTGGAAATGCAATTTGCTGCATTTTTTACGAAGTCCAGTTCTGTTTTTGTGTGTTAAATAGCTTCTTCTTGATTAATTTCATGTAATGACTAAAGAATTTGCTTTCTTTTGTAACTTACCATTCCTGGTAAGTTGGATTTTTGTATGTTATTCTTTGTTTTCAATTTGACTTTTATGGTTATCATTTTCCTGGAATTCAATTTACTTCATTTTCTACGAAGCCCAGTTCTGATTTTGTGTGTTAACTAACTTCTTCTGGATTATTTTCATGAAATTACTAAAGAATTTTCGTCTTTTTTTCTATTCTAATATATTTCATTCTTCTATTTTCCTTTTTTATCTTTCTACTTTATTTTGTAACTTACCATTCCTGGTCCTTACTTACTCCCGTTTTCTCTTTTACCATCAAAAATCGAAAGCATAATTATAAAAATGAAGTAATTCTGCATTAAAAAATTTAGTCGTAAGAAAATATTAAGAAATTAAGAAAAAATAAGAAAGGATCTATAATTCAATCTTCTCTTCATAAGAAAGAGCATTAAAAGGGGAATTTTAAGCCACAGTATGAGATAAATAACAGACAGCTATCAAATGACGGATATTTTTGTTTATCCGTGCAAACCAGCTTTTTTATATATTATTCACTGTTTTCAGTTTTACCTTTTAAAGTTATCATTTTGTTTGATATTCTAAGTACGCTTTTATTTTTGCAAACCCTCAGTTCTATTTTTTTTTGAATCAACTAACTTCTTCTGAACTATTTTCAAGAAATGACTAAAAATGCTCTTCTTTTTATTTATTTCAATATATTTCTTGCTTCTACCTTCCTTATTTTATCTTTCTACTTTCTTTTCTAATAAAAGAATTTTTAAGTTCTGTTTTTTTTTGTATCAACTAACTTCTTCTGAACTATTTTCAATAAATGACTAAAAATGCTCTTCTTTTTATTTATTTCAATATATTTCTTGCTTCTACCTTCCTTATTTTATCTTTCTACTTTCTTTTCTAATTTGCCACTCTTAGGTCATAAAAAAGAATTTAAGCTCCTTTTTTTGTATCAACTAACTTCTTCTGAACTATTTTCAAGAAATGACTAAAGAACGCTCGTCTTTTTATTTATTTCAATATATTTTCTGCTTCTACCTTCCTTATATTATCTTTCTACTTTCTTTTCTAATTTGCCTCTCTTAGGTCTTATAAAAAAGAATTTTAAGTTCCGTTTTTTTTTGTATCAACTAATTTCTTCTGAACTATTTTCAAGAAGTGACTAAAAACCGCTCGTCTTTTTATTTATTTCAACATATTTCTTGCTTCTATCTTCCTTATTTTATCTTTCTTCTCTCTTTTCCAATTTTCCTCTCTTAGGTCTTACAAAAAAAAAACTTTTAAGCCACATTATGTGAGAAGTTATGGACAAGTATCCGATGACTGGATAAGCGATCGATATACTTGTGACGCCTATTTGGTAATTTGTAACTCTTGCAGTGTTTGCTATCTAAGATGTGTTAATTGATTAAAAAATAAGCCAATTGAACGAAATATGGAAGCTTAGAATCAGAATAGGGCTTTATAAATTCTTTGACCAATATCTAGCATCTTTTTTTGTAAAAATTACAAAAGGTTTCAAATGAATTTGTTTTTGAGAATTTTACTCCAAAAAGCTTAAAATAAAATAATTTACTAAATTTAACTTAAAACACATAAAAATATATTTTTTAGGATTCCTTTGGCAAAGAAAACCGAAGAATTTTATTGCTATTTTTTTCTACCAGAATCCAGCATCTTTTTTGTGAGGAATATCAAAAGGTTTTAAAGAAATGTGCTTCGAAAACTTTTACCCTGAAAAGCTTAAAAATAAAATAAAATGCTAAATTTAACTTCCAATAAACTATAAAAATAATTTCGTTAAATTCCACTGACAAGAAGAACTTATGCATGTGATTACTGTTTTTGCTAAGGAATGTTATCTTGCACCACTATAACCAGGGTAACTGAAAAAGAGCATTGTTTGGCGCTGCACCTCTTTCCACAACCACCCACGTAAGAGATTTATTCCAAAAACCGAACTTTACGTTGAATCGAACAAAGTTTCAATAGATTAGTACTTCTACTTCTATTGACTTTTTCCGCAGGTGTGACGAATTCCCATTCCATTTCCCGACAAAAAAAGACCCGGAATCTACCAAGAACTCCGAATTCCCAACTTTCTTCTTTTCTTTGTTTTTATGGGGCAGATCTCTATGGTCTTTTAGGGGTTTTCCTAGAGCAACAGACAGTAATATTTGTATTTATTTGCACATTTATGAACACCGGCCGGTCCACATTGGTTGTCTTGATTTCCCCCTTTTGAGCTTTTTGATTTCCCCCTTTTCAGCACCGTCTGAGTGTACCTGGACAAACCAGGTGGCTCTCAGTGTGTGCTTGTACAAGACGGTCCTTGAAATCCTATGAGAGTCCTTGAAGCTTTATTTCATGAATTTGGGTTTGAGGACATCAAACCCAATTTTTAGGGGGTTGAAGACACCAGCACAGAGCTGGTTCAATGGATTGCAAAACCTACCACCTACTATTTTCAAGAAATTAATTAAAAGAAACTTTCAGAAAAAAAAAGTTTTTAAGGAGCGACCCGGCTCAATAGTAACCAAAACGCTAAAAAATAGAATTTTGATACCAATAGCTACATCAAAAGAATCGAATTTTAATGCTGATTTTAAATATATAAGTTTCATCAAGTTTAGTATTACCCATCAAAAGTTACGAGCCTGAGAAAGTTTGCATTATTTTAGAAAATAGGCGGAACACCCCCTAAAATTCGTAGAATCTTAACGAAAATCACACCATCAGATTCAGCGTATCAGAGAACCCTATTGTAGAAGTTTCAAGCTCCTATCTACAAAAATGTGGAATTTTGTATTTTTTGCCAGAAGGCAGATCACGGATGCGGTTTTTTTTTTTTTTTCCCAGAGGTGATCGTATCGACCCAGTGGTCCTAGAATCTTGCGAGAGGGCTCATTCTAACGGAAATGAAAAGTTCTAGTGCCCTTTTTAAGTGACCGAAAAAATTGGAGGTCACCTAGGCCCCCTCCCACGCTAAAGTCATCAGATCAAAACTCTGAGATTATTCAGCGTAGTCAAAAAATCTTATAACTATGTCTTTGGGAACGACTGACTCTCCCACAGTCCCCATGGGAGGGGCTACAAGTTACAAACTTTGACCAGTGCTTTCATATAGTAATGGTTATTTGGAAGTGTAAAGACGCTTTCAGGGGGATGTTTTGGTTGGGGGAAGGGGTTGAGGAGATGGGGATGTGTTGGGGGAAGTTTTCTTGGGGAAATTTATCATGGGGGAAGAAAATTTCCATGAAGGGAGCGCTGGATTTTCTAGTTTATTTAAAAAAAACTAAAAAAAAATATGAAAAAGTTTTTTCAACTGAAAGTAAGGGGCAGCATTAAAAATTAAAACGAACAGAAATGATCACGCATATGATGGACCCACCTCCTCCTTATACCTCGCTCTTTACGCTAAAATATTTTTAGTAATTTCAACTATTTATTCTACGGCTTTTGTGACTCAGGGGTCATTCTTAAGAAATTGGGAAAAAATTTAAGCTTTAGTGTAAAGAGCGAGGTACTGACGAGGGGGTAAACCCCCTCATACATGTAATAAAAACATGAGAATACAGAAGTTCGTCACGTAAGCTAATTTGTAAGTGACGTATATCTTTTACTAATAAATACATTCGTTAAAAATTAAAAGTTCTAGTTGCCTTTTAAGTAACTAAAAAATCGGAGGGCAACTAGGCCTCCTACCCCACTTCTTTTCTCTCAAAATCATTCGATCAAAACTATGAGAAAGCCATTTAGCCAAAAAATATAAATATGCAAATTTCGTTTCAATTGTTCATCTGCGTAGAGCCAAAATCAAAACATGCATTGATTCAAAAACGTTCAGTAAAAGTAGAGTTAAGAGAAAGAGTCAAGCTTTAGCGTAAGTTTAAATGCAGTGCACAGCCATTTTCCAATGTTTGAGGAAGGTGATTTTGTACTAGCTACAATGGGTCTTAGAGGAATGCCTTGTTTGTGCAATTTTGGTAATCCATAAAACTTTGAGCGAAAAACACCACGAGGAAGAAATTTATTGTACAACTGTGGAGTGATTCGGCCATTTCCTTTCTGAGTTTTTAATTCTTTTATAACTTTTTGAGCAAATTGATCAGTCTGGTCATGGGTTGATTTAACATAAGTGTTTGTATCATTTAAATGTGACTGAATTTTACTATCATAATCTGTTTTATACATAATTACTAAGGAGTTGCTTTAATCGGCTTTAGTGATTATTATTGAGGAATCATTACGGAGTTTGTTCAAAACTTTCGTGTCATATGATTTTTCCATTGCGTTATTGGGAGAATTAGGAATCTTTAATAACAAAATTAATTACAGAAAATAATCTAATTCAAAATAAAACAAAAATAGGAACGAATAAAAGCAAGCCCAATCCCAAAAGAACTACAAGATTAGCTGCAGAGAAGGCAAATATCGCAATAAGAAATTGTTCCAACTTTAATAAATACAGTTAGTTCAATGAATGAACCTTTTTAGCTTGTAAAATGTTAGCTTTTATCACACAGTCTTGGCTGAACTTTTATTTAAGGAGTAATGATGCCAAGGTTATTTAAAAAAAAGAATGGATTTTTAACCGAGGACTTTTATTGTAAGTGTTTTATTGTTTATTATTTTCTTTGCTGAAGACAACCAGTAGATATAGGGCCGAAATATTCAATTAGGTTTTGTTGGTTCATTGTCTTGGAAAAAAAGTCCTCATTATTCTCTCTTCTGTAGTTGTATTGCTCGGAAGATGTAAGCAAATGACAGAAGGAACACTTTATGGGGGGGGGGGTATTAAGTCAGCCAGATCCCCAGTAACCGATTAATATCCTAGATACACTTGTGCTCAGGGGCGAGCAGTATCGTTCCCATCCAAACAGGCTGTGATTTAGCCTACTGTTTGTACTTCGCGCATATCTTGAAGAAGCAAATGAATGGCAAGTGTAGATATTGCCCGTCTTCGTTCCCTTCGGAAAGCATTCGACTCGGTTAATCGTGGTGTAGGAGGAATGTATTTTTAAAATATAGGGTGAGGGCAAGTTTGTTGTCTTAAATTTTTTTCTTCAGTGAAAAGATAAGCGTACAAATACCAAAGAAAAAGATCTACTCACAATCTAGGGGGGGGGGCAAATACCATTCCTCTTCTTCTTCCAGTTGACGCCCCTATTCTCTTCTTTCGTTTTCTTATCTTTAATGTTTACCCTCAGTTTTTTAAATTGTTTCTTAAGATGCCCAAAATGTATTTTATAAATCTAGAGGGGGTAGGTTTGTTTTCTATTTTATTTCTTTCAATGGAAATTTCAAAGAAATATAGTTTTAAGTGAAAATACCGAAAAAAATATTTTTCAAAGTGTAGGTGCATCCTGCTTCTTCCTGATTGACGGCCTATTTTATTTTTTATTGTATTTTTTATTTTATTGTATTTTTACATTTTATTGTATTTTACATTTTATTGTATTTTTACATTTTATTTTATTGTATTTTATTTTATTTTTATTGTATTTTTTATTTTTATTTTTATTTATATTTTTTATTGTTTTTATTTCCTTCTTTTTCTGTTGATTAGTCCCATATTTTCCAAGAATGGCTTTTACCTTGAATGTCTACCCTTTTCGATTTCTGTCATTTAGGTCGAGGGTAAAAAATGACATCTATAACATTTAATAACACTAGAAGTCTTTTGGAGTCATGGTGAACAAAAAATTTTACAACAAAATAAAATCTAAAATCTAAAACACGCTATTTAATCCAAACTGGATAAACCAATTATTGAAAACGGCCCCTATGCGCCATATCCTAATTTTCCCCACTTCTGTTTCCACCCAACATTTCTATCCCTAAATATAATATCAATCCATACCTCCCTCCCTTCCAAAGCAACCCGGAAAAATTTTCTTCTTCAATCCTTTAATGTCCTTTTAATAGCCTAAATATGGTCTATCAATAAGCACAAGTCGTTATTTATGTGAATCTTATACAATAGTTAGTTTCTGAAGCTAGTTTTGTAATCATATCACAGTTCATTCATTTATCCTCCTTCATGTTGAATACATGGGAAAAGCTTTGGATTAGTTTGAAAGACACCTTTCTAACCCGATTCGGCTGCATACATCCTTATAAAACTCCATATATAATATTCTATCAATAAGCACAACTTGTTATTTATGGGTCGTATACACAGTTAGTTTCTGAATCTAGCTGTGTTGTCACATGGCAAAGTGTTTCATTTATCATTTGCAGTAACCGTAACGTTGCAGACGACACGTCCTTCAAGTGACGTCTGGTATAGACGAACCTGGAGGAATCCAATGGGAACTTGCTGGAATGCTGCTATTGGCGTGGCTGCTGTGCATCATCTGCATTTGCAAAGGAGTTAGATCTACAGGCAAAGCAGTTTATGTTACAGGTATTCTTTATGCTTAAGTTCTAACGCTTTCAGTTAGATAAGTACGTTAAATATTTATTAAATTAGCATAAAATTAATCAGTTATTATTCCAATTACCAATTTTTTCTTAATTAATTGCAAAGGAGTTAGATCTACAGGCAAAACAGTTTATGTTACAGGTATTCTTTCTGATTGAATTTTAATACTTTCAGTTACATTACGTTAAATAATTCTTAAATTAACTTTAAATTAATTAATTATTAATCCAATTACCAAATTTTTCTTAATTACTTGCAAATGAGTTAGATCTACAGGCAAAGCAGTTTATGTTACAGGTATTCTTTCTGATTAAATTTTAACACTTTCAGTCACATAACTACGTTAAATAATTATTAGATTAGCTTTAAATTAACTAATTATTTTTCCAATTACCAATTTTCTCTTAATTACTTGCAAGGGAGCTAGATCTACAAGCAAAGCAGTTTATGTTACAGGTATTCTTTCTAGTTAAATTATAGCACTCTCAGATAGATAAATACGTTAAATAGCTATTAAGTTAGCTTTAAATTAACTAATTATTATTCCAATTACCAAATTTCTCTTAATTACTTGCAAGGGAGCTAGATCTGCAAGCAAAGCAGTTTATGTTACAGGTATTCTTTCTGGTTAAATTATAGCACTCTCAGATAGATAAATACGTTAAATAGTTATTAAGTTAGCTTTAAATTAACTAATTATTATTCCAATTACCAAATTTTTCTTAATTACTTGCAAGGGAGCTAGATGTACACGCTCATTTTTTCCCCGAAATCACCGGATCAAAATTTTGAGATAGCCACCTTATTCACCATAGTCGAAAAACTTAACAACGATGTCTTTCGGGACGACTTACCTCCCCGCAGTCCCCGTGGGAGGGGTTGCAGTTTACAAACTTTGACCTGTGTTTACATGTAGTAATGGTTACTGGGAAGTGTACGGACGTTTTCAGGGTTTTTTTTTGTTTGGGGGGAGAGTTGAGGTGGGGGGCTACGTGGGAGGATCTTCCATGGAAAAACTTCTCATTGGGGAAAAGATTTTCAATGAAAGGGGCGCAGGATTTTCTAGCATTATTTAAAAAAAACAATGAAAAATCAAAATTAAAAGTTTTTTCTACTGAAAGTGAGGAGCAGCATTAAAACTTAAAACGAGCAGAAGTTATTACACATATGAGGGGTTTACCTCCTCGTAATACGCCGCTCTTTACGCTAAAGTATGTTTAGTAATTCCAGCTATTTATTCTACGGCCTTTGTGATTCAAGGGTCATTCTTATGGAATTGGGACAAAATTTAAGCTTTAGCGTAAAGAGCGAGGTATCGACGAGGGTGAACCCCCTCATATACACAATAAAAACATACAAATATAGAAGTTCGTTACGTAAATTAATTCTTAAATTACGTATATTTTTTACTAATGAAAATCTTCGTAAAAAATTAAAAGTTTTAGTTGCCTTTTTAAGTAATAAAAAAATTGGATGACAATTAGGCTTCCCCCCTCGCTCCTTTTTTCTCAAAATCTTGCAATTAAAATTATGAAAAAGCCATTTAGGCAAAAAAAAATTAATATGCGAATTTCGTTTTAATTATTTATGTTCGGAGAGCCAAGATCAAAACATGCATTAATTAAAAAAACGTCCAGAAATTAAATAAAAAACAAGTTTTTTTAAATGAAAGTAAGGAGCGACATTAAAACTTAAAACAAACAGAAATTACTACGTATATGAAAGGGGCTTTTCCTCTTCAACGCCCCGCTCTTTACGCTAAATTTTTTTACTGTTTTAGGAGGTAGAGTTAAGAGAAAGAGTCAAACTTTAGCGTAAAGAGCAAGGCGTTGAAGAGGTAAAGCCCCTTTCATATACGGAGTAAATTCTGTTCGTTTTAAGTTTTAATTTCGCTCCTTACTTTCATTTAAAAAAAAACTTGTTTTTTTTTACTTGTAAAGGAGTTAGATCTACAGGCAAAGCAGTTAATGTTACAAATATTCTTTTTGATTAAATTTTAACACTTTCAGTTAGATAAATACGTTGAATAATTTTTAAACTAGCTTTAAAATTAACTAATTATTATTCAAATTACTAAATTTCTCTTAATTACTTGTAAGGGAGTTAGATCTACAGGCAAAGCAATTTATGTTACAAGTATTCTTTTTTATTAAATTTTTACACTTTCAGTTAGATAACTACGTTAAATAATTATTAGATTAGCTTTAAATTAACTAATTATTATTCCAATTACCAAATTTATTTTAATTACTTGCAAGGGAGCTAGATCTGCAGGCAAAGCAGTTTATGTTACAGGTATTGTTTCTGATTAAATTCTAACACTTTCAGATAGATAAATACGTCAAATAGTTTTTAAGTTAGCTTTAAATTAACTAATTATTATTCCAATTACCAAATTTCTTTTAATTACTTGCAAGGGAGCTAGATGTACAGGCAAAGCAGTTTATGTTACAGGTATTCTTTCTGATTAAATTTTAACATTTTCAGTGAGATGAATTAAGTTAAATAATTTTTAAACTTGCTTTAAATTAACTAATTATTATTCTAATTACCAAAATTCTCTCAATTATTTGCAAGGGAGTTAGATCTACAGGTAAACCAGCTTATGTTGAGAGTATTCTTTTTGATTAAATTCTAACACTTTCAGTTAGATAACTACGTTAAACATTTATTAAATTAGCTTTAAATTAACTAATTATTATTCCAATTAACAAATTACTCTTGATACGATGATGTGCCTGATGATATAGGCTATCAAAAGTCTGATATCTCAGCAAAATAGAAGGCTGGAACAATATACTCGCGTAGCCAAACAAAAGACTGTATCCGACACATTTCTTCCCCAAAAATGAGCCAGAAAAGGAAAAGAATTCCTCTCTCGCGCATGTCTCGACTAGTTTCATATTGTGACTTTTTTGGAGGGGGGTTATATTTACTAGAAGGCAATAGCTATTTTTTCAAAACAAAATCAATATCTGAAAAAATGTGATTCTGCTGGTTACGTCTGTGAAGGCCTATTTAAAGCACAACTGATATACAGGAGACTAGTAATATTTTGGACACAAAATTTGTCTGACAAAAAAACAAACTAAAAAAAAGCCTCCTCTATTTGTATGCATAGAGGCACATTTACTTCATAATTAACACGAGTAAAAGAAGCTTTTTTTTGAGAAAAAAACGTTTTTGATAGACTTATCTATCAACATGTGAATGACATAATTTTATACAATCCTAAAAAGGGTTCATAGCGGATTTTCCTCTCACCCAGACTATCTGTCTTGGGTTTTTCTACAATTAGCCATGGCTTCATGCCCGTACTACTTGATTTTAATTAAAAATCAACGAGTCAACCCAAAATTAATCCGATATTTCATCCCTTAGTTCTATGATTATATACCTTAGTTCTGCCCAAGGAATGATGTATGGACGGATGAACGATACACTTATCATAGGCAGCGCAATAGCACTACCTAAGTAAAGAGCGGTGTGGGCACAATGTATTATTTATGTTTTTATTTAGACATGCACTTTGTATCAAACGAGTTGTCGTAGAAGCTTCGAAAAGTTGGCTCATTCGATTGGGAATTGAAAGGGCTATTGCCCTTTTTAACAGCCGAAAGTCATTGGAAAGCAACTCATACGCCCACTATTCCCCCAAACACGTTCAATCAAAATTTTGAGATAGCCATTGTGTTTAACGTAGTTGAAAGATCCGGAAATTATGCCTTTGATAACCCACATTCCTTCTCAAGACCAGAACGCAGTTTGCACTTTACTGAAAAAAAAAATGGCTGTGGATTATCAGTTTAGTGTACATATACTGGTATATATTCCTTAAAGTTTTGATATTTTTAATTTATTAAAGTTAAAAAAGTTATAACATTTTAAATGTATTTTTTTTATTTAAATAATACAATAAATAACCGAGTCAAACTCAAAACGAGCAAAAATTAACATGAGTAGGGCTGATAACCCCCATACCTTCTCAAGACTAAAACATAATTTGTACTTTGCTGAAAACAAAATATATTTATAACGTTTTCACTTTGTTTTTACTAGTTTAAATTGTTTTTAATAGATATAGGAAGGGGGAAGTCCTCCCCCTTACACTCCAATTACAGCGCGAGTGTCTGGTACCCTTTTTAAGAGTAGCAAGAGATTGGAGGGCAAGCAGCCCTTCTCTCAAGCCCATTCATTTTCTAGACACATCCAGCTAAAATTTTGAGACAGGCATTTTGTTCAACATAGTGGAACGCTCCAGAAACTATATCTTTTGGGATATTAGGCATGTCAATACCCCACAATTAGGCAATTAGCCCATTATGCTTTAAAACTAAATGTTACTTTAAAATAAAATCAAAAGTCATTGTGTTTATGGTTGCCAATAAGACATCTCAGCAATATATTGAGAACGACTGGGGGTATCAAGTTGAAAATTTTGGGGATGCTACTAATACTACTTCTGCTCTTACAATATAAATAAATAAAAAGAGTGTAAATGTATCCAGGTTGTCAAAGAGCATAGATGGAATTTCTTGGAAATGATATTAAGTCTTATTTTTCATGTCATTTTCAGAATCTATAAAATTAAATAGAAAAATACTGTTTGTGTCAGGATTAAAAATTGTTGAAAAGTTTCTCCAAAATGAAAATAGCAACCCATACTGTGGATTCTTTTTGAAGATTGAATAAAAAAAAACTAGTTTTTTAACTGAAAGTAAGGAGTGACATTAAAACTTAAAACGAACAGAAATTACTCCGTGTATGAAAGGGGCTGTTCCCTTCTCAACGCCCACTCTTTACACTAAAGTTTGACTCTTTCTCTCAATTCTACTTTATTAAGCAGTAAAAAACTAAAGAGCGGGGCGTTGAGAAGGGAACAGCCCTTTTGATACACGGAGTAATTTCTGTTCGTTTTAAGTTTTAAATGTCGCTCCTTACTTTCAGTTAAAAAAAACTAGTTTTTTTTATATTTAATTTCTGAACGTTTTTGAATTAATACATATTTGATTTTGGCTCTCTCCACATAAATTATTAAAATGAAATTTGCATATTAATTCTTTTTTTGGCTATTTGGCTTTCTCTTAGTTTTGATCAGACGATTTTGAGAAAAAGGGGTGGGGGAGGAGGCCTAGTTGCCCTCCAATTTTTGGTTACTTGAAAAGACAACTAGAACTTTTAATTTATAATGAACGTTTTTATTAGAAAAAATACACGTAACTTAAGAATTAACTTGCGTAACGAACTTTTATATTCTTATATTTTTGATTATATATATGAGGGGGTTTGTCCCCTCGTTAATACCTCGCTCTTCACACTAAATCTTAAGTTTTGTCCCAATTCTTTAAGAATGACCCCTGAATCAGAAAGGCCGTAGAATAAATAGTTGAAATTACTAAAAATAATTTATCCCCCTGAAAAACGTCTGTCCACTTCCCAATAACCATTACTGTATGTAAACACTGGTCAAAGTTTGTAACTTGCAGCCCCTCCTTCGGGGACTGTGGGGGAGTAAGTCATCCCAAAGACATAATTCTTATGGTTTCCGACTACGGTGAACAAAATGGCTATCTCAAAATTTTGATCCGTTGACTTTGGGAAAAAATGAGCGCGGGAGGGGGCCTAGGTACCCTCCAATTTTTTGGTCATTTAAAAAGGGCACTAGAACTTTTCATTCCCGTTAGAATGAGCCCTCTTGTGACATTTTAGGACCACTCGGTCGATACGATGACCCCTGGGAAAAAAAAACAATTAACACGCACCCGGGATTGGTCTTCTGGCAAAAAAAAATACGAAGTTCCACATTTTTGCAGATATGAGCTCGAAACTATTACAGTAGGGTTCTCTGATACGCTGAATGCGATGGTGTCATTTTCGTTAAGACTATATGACTTTTAGGGGGTGTTTCCCCCTATTTTCCAAAATAAAGCAAATTTTCTCAGGCTCGTAACTTTTGATGACAAAGACGAAATTTGATGCAACTTATATATTTAAAATCAGCATAAAAATCCAATTCTTTTGATGTATCCGTTTTTTAGAGTTTCGTTTACTATTGAGCCGATTCGCTCCTTACTACAGTTCGTTACCACGAACTGTTTGAAAACTGAAAAAATATACAATACTATTTTTCCATGAAAAAGACTATGTCAATAAAAAAAAAAGAATAGGAGTTAATTTAAAAAACTTTTCCACGAGAGTAGTTTTTCAAAGAAAAGTAAAGAGCTCCATTTATCCAAGAATGAGGAAAAATTTACGCTAAAGTCTTTACTGTTTTAAAAAGTAGATTTGAGAGAAAGAGTCAAACTTTAGCGTAAAGAGCAGGGCGTTGAAGAGGGAACAGCCCCTTTCATATACGGGGTAATTTTTGTTCGTTATAAGTTTTAATGTCGCTTCTTACTTTCAGTTAAAAAAACTTGTTTTTTTTTATTTAATCAACAAGAAAAACGACTTTATTTTTATACAATCCTAAAAAGGGGTTATTCCAGGTTTTCATCTCACTCGCACTATCTGTCTTGGCTTTTTCTATAATTAGCGATAGCTTGATGCCCGCAACTACTTGATTTGATTTTTTTTTTTCCAAAGAAACATAGATATGTCTGCAATATTTTTGTATTTCGTTCCCTATCTACTATGTAATAGAGATACTAAACATTATTTAAAAAATTACTTTGTCAAAAAAAAGAAAAAAATGTACCGCTAGTTCCATTTGCGGAGGCATATCTAATTTATAATAGAGAGGGTGGAGAACAGCAATTTTTGAGCCAAAGTTTATCTCAGTGACCAACACCCACAATTGTTATTTCTTAAAGTTTCATTTCTATACACTATAAACTAAAGCAACATTTTTAAACTACATGGGCTGTTATATTAAAGATTTTCTATTGTTTAGTTTCCTTGGCGAAAAGCGATTCCCAGGGATATTTTGAAATCCAAATTTCCATTTGAATTACGAAAGTATTTAGTGTACTCGCTCGTCCCCGAATGGTTCGGAAAGAGGTCACAAAGAAGGGCTTAAATGAAATTAAAGCTTCAAGGGGAGAAGGGGGAGTTTAAAGAGTGAAGCTATTAATAAACTAGGATGGAAAGCAGCGTGATGTTGGTCTTGCGTGGCCTGGTGCTACAATGAGTTATAGCACCAATTGAGTAGCAACATTAGTCTTTCATTCTGTATAAAATGTATCTTTTAGGTTTTCCGATTTTTAATCTTTTAATATCACTTTCTAATACGTTTTGAACCATTTAAAAAGTTGCTGAAAGCAAAAAGTATCCGCATAATTCTGGGGGGAGGAGAAGGCAAAAACACAAAACAACGTTCGATCCTAGTGAGCAACTGTGAAATACAATTCGAGCTTCCTGATTACCTCTTGGTAGAGGTTTTTTTGTGGCTTTATATTGGAGTGTGTATTTGTGCAGAACTTAGTATTTATTATGGCATTTGGTATTTACCAAGTGACATATAGCGATCGCAAATTCTGTCGGTCTGTCGGTCAGTCTGTCTGTCTGTCTGTCCCGGTTTTGCTACTTTAGGCACTTCCAGGTAAGCTAGGACGTTGAAATTTGGCAGGCATATCAGGGACTAGACTAGATTAAATTAGAAATAGTCGTTTCCCCGATTAGACCATCTGGGGAGGAGTGGGGGGGACGGTTAATTCGGAAAAATTACAAAAAATGAGGCATTTTTAACTTACGAACAGGTGATCGGATCTTAATGAAATTAACTGTTTAGAAGGATGTCATGTCTCAGAGCTTTTATTTTAAATCCCGATCGGATCCGATGACACTGGGGGAGTAAGAGGGGGAAGCCTAAAATTTTGGAAAACGCTTAGAGTGGAGGAATCGGAATGAAACTTGGTGGGAAAAATAAGCACAAGTCCTAGATACGCGATTGACATAACTGGAACGGTTCCGGTCTCTTTGGGAAAGTTGGGGGGAGGGTTAATTCTGAAAAATGAGAAAAAATGGGATATTTTTAACTTACGAATGTGTGATCGGATCTTAATGAAATTTCGAATTTTGAAGGACCTGGTAACTCAAATGTCTTATTCTAAATCCCGAACGGATCCAGTGTCATTGGGGGGGATTCTGGGGGGGATCGGAAATCCTGGAAAACGCTTAGAGTGGAGAGATCAGGATGAAACTTGGTGGGAAGAATAGGCACGAGTCCAAGATATGTGATTGACATAATTAGAAAAATGAGGTATTTTTAACTTACTAAGAGTGATCGGATTTTAATGAAATTTGATGTTTGGAAGGATATCATGTCTCAGAGCTAATATATTAAATCCCGACCGGATCCGGTGAAGGGGAAGTTGGGGGGGGGGACCAAAAATCTTGAAAAAGGCTTAGAGTGGATAAATCGGGATAAAACGTGATGGGGAGAATAAGCACATGTTCTAGATACGTGATTGACAAAATTGGAATGGATCCGCTCTTTAGGGGAGTTGGGGGGATTTCCAGTGCTTTGGCGAGTTCGGTGCTTCTGGACGTTCTAGGACGATGAAAATTGGTAGGCGTGCCAGGAACCTGCACAAATTGACTTGAGAACAGTCGTTTTGCTGATCCGACCATCTGGGGGGGGGGCTGGAGCGAGAGGAAAAATTGAAAAAATGAGTTATTTTTAACTTACGAATGGGTGACCGAATCTTACTGAAATTTGATATTTAGAAGGACCTCATGCCTCAAAGCTCTTTCCTAAATCCTGACAGTATCCGATGATATTGGGGGAGTTGGAGGAGGAAACAGGAAATCTTGGAAAACGCTTAGAGTGGAGAGATCGGGATGAAACTTCGTGGGAAGAATAAGATTAAGTCGTAGAGGCGTGATTGACATAACCGGACTAAAACCTCGCTCTTTGGGGGAGTTGGGGGGGGGGGAATGTTAATTCGGAAAAATTAGAAAAATTGAGGTATTTTAAACTTAAGAATGGGCGACCGGATCATAATGAAATTTGATATTTAGATGAAATCCATGTCTCAGAGCTCTGATTTTGAATCCCGACCAGATCTGGTAACATTGGGGGGAGTTGGAGAGGGAAGCCGCAAATCTTGGAAAACGCTTAGAGTGGAGAGATTGGGATGATACTTGGTGGGTAGAATAAACAGATGTCATAGATACGTGATTGACATAACCGGAAAGGATCCGCTCTCTTTGGGGGAGTTAGGTGGGTGCAGTGCTTTGGCGAGTTCGGTGCTTCTGGACCTGCTAGGACGATGAAAATTGGTAGGAGTGTCAGGGACCTGCACAAATTAACTTGACAAAGTAATTTTCCGCGATTCGAGGAAAAATTAGAAAAAATGAGGTATTTTTAACTTACGAGTGGGTGATCGGATCTTAATGAATTTTGAAGTTTAGAAGGACCCTGTGTCTCAGAGGTCTTATTTTAAATCCCAACCGGCATTAAGCCTCTGATTTTTCTTTTAAGTCAATCTATTGATTCTTAGAATTTTGCTAGAGCTCTCACCATATGAGCTCTTAGCTCTTGTTTTTAATTTGTAACTATTGCAGATATTTTGAACTTTTGAATTATATAAAGTTTCACTACGGAAATCATCTTATTTTCTCCGTGACGTTTACTGTTCTGTCGTTTATAACCTTCTGACAGAGATTTAAGTCTTTCATAGAAAAATTAACTGTAATATTAAAATATATGTCAAAATCTACGCCTAATTTACTATATATTTTTCTTTTTAATTTGTGTTAATTAATGTTTGACAACTGAGAAAATGTCATCATCATTGGAAAACTTTCCAAGTCTCTGCCCCTTCCCATATATGATACTTACCGCGTCGGAAAGTCAAAAAGTATTGCGCTAGAAGGTCAAAATCTGTAACTTACGCTCGTCTGCCTTTACTACTTATTTGTATTTATTTCAGGGCTTTCAAACTGAACAAATTATTAAAAAAAAAACTTGTAGTATATTTTACTGTTTTTCCAGCTACTTTTCCATACGTGATGCTGACTATTCTTTTGATTCGTGGCCTTACGCTAGAAGGTGCTTGGAAAGGAATCGTCTTTTACCTCTATCCAGATTTCACGAAGGTCTTTGACACTCAGGTAAATATTTTTCTGGTATATCAGGTAAATTTATATAAACGATATACAATAGCAAACAAGATAATTTACAGGTGATTGTTTATTGTTTCAAGGGGATGGAAGCTCTTCCTGATGGATTTTGGAAAGTTTTCTCCTAACCATCTCTTTCTACTCATCATCTTGTTTTTGCCAGTTATTACAATAATTTAATGTCCTATTCAACACCAAAGATTCATCCTTACCAAACTAGGGAGTTCCTCTCAGTCACCATTCTTAGCATTTAGACTAAACGTATCAATAGAAATTATGATGAGGAAGGGGTAAGTTGCTCCTTTCTGTTGGGTGAATTGAGGTATCCTTCACATCAAAAATTTGGTTGCCTAAAAGTACACTTCTTGAGGCATCGTTCCCCTCCCATCACAAAAGGATCTACTGTCTGCCTCTAAACCTTGTATGAAGGTCTCAACTTCGTGTATAGACACTACTGGAATGCAATAGAGGACCAAAGGCCTGAGAACACTGAGGCTAGGCAAAGCTGCCTTCACTAGGCTACCTTCATTTCAAATTAAGGAAATCCTTAGAAAAAACTTAACAATTTCAATTTTCCAGAGATATACCCTCATATTATTATTATTGCTTCGTAAGTTCCAAATTTATTGATGAAATATGCAGTAATACAGGTTGTCTGAAAAATTGCCAGCCCCATTCAAAACCAAACCTTGTCAAAGTTTAAGATTTGGTTCAAGCTTTGCTTCAGGTTTGTTATATTTATACAACATTAAAATTCGGATATTTAATGTTATAGATAAAATCAGTACCATAAGGGGCAAAAATATTTTCCTAGGGTATGTTCAAGAACTCAATTATCGTTTACTGGTCATTTTTTTTTTACTTTCAGCTAAAGATCTAGGATAAAGACAAGTTTAGCCCCTAAAATGCTTTGGCTCCCGTATATTATTTTTTTTTATGCCGCTTTGGATAGAAGGAATGGTCTTGGAAACTTGGGAGGAGGGTAAATCGGTTAGAAAATAAAAAAATCTAGTGTCGTTTTGTACGGCTAAAAGTGATTGGATAAAACCAGAATCCAAGTTTTTCACAAAAAACTGCATTTTTGTATCTTACATATTATTATCGTGTAAAGTCATGACTTTAAAAACTTTTTCGCATTCTGACCATTGCTCTGCGTTGCGCAGGTAAGGATCTCCTGATTAGATGCTTTTTTTCGAGAATACAATACGTGATTGGGGGAAAATCATGACATCATGCTAAATTTCGAGCAAAAATTCCAGCAAAAAAAGTACTGTGTTGGTTTTTGTCCTTTTTGGGGTGAAACTATGATTAAGACAGAAAATCTATGGATCAACATTAAACCATGAAGGGTTTCGATAATTTTCAACCCAAGCAAAGTGAGGCCCATTCCCGATTGGTAAATTTGCCCTGAACTGCTTACTGCAAAGTGCATGCCATCATAAAGCCCACAGAGCAGCCTGTTAGCTAGACAAAGCCCCTGCAAAGCAAGGGCTTGTTTGCCCTGTAGTAACATAAATTGCATACAATTTCACTTTGTTCGTTGTCTTGAAGGAAAATAATAACATTTTGTAAATTAGTCTAGCTTAGAACATAATTAATATCAGAAAAACTTGAAGCATGCGAAATGTGACACTTTGCTTTTGAAAACGGATGAATGTGAGCCGTTAAATTTCGCAAAAGGAAATAAAGCTACCGAGGTCAGCTTATTGACAAAATTTTCCAAGTTGAAAACATCCAAGAAAAAACTATTCATTATTTTAAAATGGCATCTGTCGTATACAATTGGGGTTAATTTTGTTTAATTAGCATTTTGAATCATTCTGAAGTGTGCTGTAACTATGCTCTTTAAAATAAACTGGTGGATTAACTCCTCAGGGGCCTTCTAAGGGCAAGAATCTTATATCAAGCAACCCTAGTTAGGAGTTAGGTACTTTCACTAAACTCGGGTCTTTGTTACCCAGGCCGTTGTTCCTTGGGATCTAAAATTGAGGAATTATCTTGCTCTTTTTGGGATTTAAAGGTAGATCCTTGCCAATTGTAGTTCCCTCTAAAAACCAAATTTTAAAGCGATATCACGACTGTATCGCTCGGTATATAAGGTACAGCTACCATAAATACTTTTTAACAATAATAAGAAATTCAGATCCGGTAAAATGTATCGCGGTGGAGGTAGAAAAAACGCAGAAAAACGAATGAGTTATACTGAAAATATAAGGAACAACAGAAGAATTGTAATTGTATTGATATTTTGTAAAGGTACGGCTTACGAGCCACACATTACGTATGACTTTATGCTGAAATAATTAGGCGCAAATCTTGGATTTGGTCTTTTGAGCAATTTTGAAGTACTGGGTCTTAGGATCTCAGGATTAATTCAGATGTGGAGATTTTTCTTAAGCCTATTGTTGTGCCATAATTATCAGCAATATGTGTTTCAAATAAATTATTTTTATGGCTATCTCTTATTCTAGTTTCTCTTTAGTATCTCTCTTCTATTCCACTTTTCGGTTCACACTTTTTTTTGCCTTTCTTGCACTTTACATGATTCGTACACATAGAAGGGGGGCACTGCACGATAAATCCTTTTTTTTTCGTGTAACGGCAATATACGCAAGAGCTCTTTTTTTTTCAAGCACATTGAGTAATAAAGTAATTATTGATAAAGTGTAATTTATGTTAAGGCTTCCTATTTTCCTATTTTCCTAGTTTTTCCTATTTTCCTATTTTCGAAGTGTTTCCTGTTTTCGAAATGCAGCAATAGCAGTTCCTTGTGCCATGCCCAGAATCTGTCAATAGCATAATTTAATATACCTCAGAAAGCAAGAACATCATCAAAACTCTATTTAATTTTGTGAAAGGGGTTTAACCATGGAAAAATATCTTTATATAAGGGTTATATATTTAAAAATTCTGTAACTTTTCACATTCGGAAAGTCTGGACTACACTTGCCTCTAAATTTTATGACTTCTAATCAATCATTCCTTTTCTTTATTTTCTACATGTCCTCTCCGTAAAAGATCATAACTTAACCCTTCCTAGGGTGAAAGAATCAGTTTTCTATAAAATTATAGAAGTAAGTTAAAGAAAATCAGTTACATTTAGTTTGAAATATTCAGTCCACGAATCATACTTCTACTTATTGCCTAGTCAAAATAATTCAATATCTCACTTATTTCTTATATCTCCACCATGTATTGATATTTTTTTAATCGTTGCTTTCAAACAGTTCGTGGTAACGAACTGTAGTAAGGAGCGACCCGGCTCAATAGTAACCAAAACTCTAAAAAATAGAATTTTGATATCAATAGCTACATCAAAAGAATTAAATTTTAATGCTGATTTTAAATATATAAATTTCATCAAGTTTAATATTACCCATAAAAATTTACGAGCCCTAGAAAATTTGCCTTATTTTTGAAAATAGGGAGAAAAAACCCCTAAAAGTCATAGAATCTTAACGAAAATCACACCTTCAGATTCAGCGTATTCAGAGAACCCTATTGTAGAAGTTTCAAGCTCCTATCTACAAAAATGTGGAATTTTGTATTTTTTGCCAGAAGGCAGATCACGGATGCGTGTTTATTTGTTTGTTTCTTTGTTTTTTTTTTGCTTTATTTCCCAGGGGTGATTGTATCAACCCAGTGGTCCTAGAATCTTGCGACAGGGCTCATTCTAACGGAAATGAAAAGTTCTAGTGCCATTTTTAAGTGACCAAAAAAATTGGAGGGCGCCTAGGCCCCCTCCCCCGCTAATTATTTTTCCAAAGTCACCGGATCAAAATTCTGAGATTGCCATTTTATTCAGCGTAGCCAAAAAATCTTATAACTATGTCTTTGGGGATGACTTACTCCCCCACAGTCCCCGTGGGAGGGGCCACAAGTCACAAACTTTGACCAGTGCTTACATATAGTAATGGTTATTTGGAAGTGTACAGACGTTTTCTGGGGGATTTTTAGGTTGGGTGGTGGGGGGAGTTGAGAAGAGGAGGATGTGTTGGGGGAACTTTCCTTCGAGGAATTTGTCATGGGGGAAGAAAAGTTTCATGAAGGGAGCGCAGGATTCTGTAGCATTATTAAAAAAAAACAATGAAAAAATAAATATGAAAAAGTTTTTTTCAACTGAAAGTAAGGAGAAGCATTAAAACTTAAAATAAACAGAAATTATTACGGATATGATGGGTTCTCCTCCTCCTAACACCTCGCTCTTTACGCTAAAGCATTATTAGTAGTTTCAACTATTAATTCTACGGCTTTTGTGATTCAGGGGTCATTCTTAAGAAATTGGGACAAAATTTAAGCTTTAGTGTAAAGACCGAGGTACTGATGAGGGGGTGAACCCCCTCATATATGTAATAAAAACATGAGAATACAGAAGTTCGTTGCGTAAGGTAATTTGTAAGTCACGTATATCTTTTACTAATTAAAAGATTCGTAAAAATTAAAAGTTCTAGTTGCCTTTTTAAGTAACCAAAAAATCGGAGGGGAACTAGATCTCCTCCCCCGCTCCTTTTTTTCTCAAAATCATTCAATCAAAACTATGAGAAAGCCAATTATCCAAAAAAATATGCAAATTTCGTTTTAATTATTCATCTGCCGAGACCCAAAATCAAAACATGCATTGATTCAAAAACGTTCAGAAATTAAATCAAAAGAAAACAAGTTTTTTTTATCGGAAAGTAAGGAGCGACATTAAAACTGAAAACGAATAAAAATTACTTCTTATATGAAAGAGGCTGCTTCCTCATCAATGCCCCGCTCTTTACGCTAAAGTTTTTTACTGTTTTAAAAAGTAGAGTTAAGAGAAAGAGTCAAACTTTAGCGTAAAGAGCGGGGCGTTGATAAGGAAGCAGCCCCTTTCATGTACGAATTATTTTTGTTCGTTTTAAGTTTTAATGTCGTTCCTTACTTTCCGTTAAAAAGAAACTTGTTTTCTATTTATTTAATACCTTTAGAATGGAGTTGCTATCTCATTTTTCCCGACAAAGAGAATCCGTTCGTAGAAAAGGATAGATGACGTAATGAAATATTGAGCCACATGATTGTAGAGACACGTTTCCACCTTGGCAACAAGTTGAGAAAACCACCGAAAATTGAAGGGTTAGAAATAATTGGAATTTCTAGCGATTCGGAAACTTTCTCATCCACCAAAGGGAGTGATTGATTATACAAGACAGTTTATCAATTAAATTTCTAAGTTTCTAGTGGCGGAGAATAATGACATCGACGTCGATTTGGAATAATCGGCAACATATTTTCAGGGATGTACTTTAGAGCGCTATTTTTAATAGACTCAGTTCATATCGGGCTAAAAAAAAGTGTATTCGAATAGCCATTACAGCATAGATGAATAAAGGCGCGCAATCAGAAACCTGTTTGGGGAATGAGTCGGAAGTGTTACGCATACAGCTTACGCATTACAGCTACGCATGCTCTTCCTCCATCCAGTCTATTCGAAGCCCTCTTTATACCCTCCCAAGAAGTTTAACCCTTAAGAAGAAGTCAAACTTTAGTTTCGCTGTTATACATTTTCAATTTAAAAATTTTTAATCTTGATTGAAAAATAAGCAGTGAAACGGGGGATTGTAAGTAACATGTAAGGAAATAGAGGAGAAGATGATATATTTCTGGGAA
This sequence comes from Artemia franciscana, assembly GCF_032884065.1. Lineage (NCBI taxonomy): Eukaryota > Metazoa > Arthropoda > Branchiopoda > Anostraca > Artemiidae > Artemia > Artemia franciscana. Next base: position 7,833,135 of record NC_088873.1, read on the forward strand.
GAATAGGGTCTCAATGGCCTGATCTGCGAAACTTATTATTGAAAACTATAGAAGAAACATATTTTGCTATCAATAGTTAAAAAGTCAAGTAAAATTTTTACTTCATTGATTTAAATTTTCAAAAAAGTCTTCTTGATCTTAATTGAATATTTTAAAATAAAACAGAGACAAGCAGATTTCAAGGGAAATCCAGGAAATGTAAAGTACGAATCTAAAAATTATGATTATTTAAGATTAAATTGAGTAAAATATAACAGTTCAAAATAGGGATGAAACCTTTTAATTGACAGTGAAACAAATATAAATTTTTTTAACTGGATATTTTGGAAACATATGCAGTGTCCATCATCAGCAGTAGAACTCTGATAGCGGACACTGTATGTGTCCGAAATATCCAGTTAAAAATGTTATATTTGTTTCACTGTCAATTAAAAGGTTTCATCCCTATTTTGAACTGTTATATTTTCGTCATGGAAAGGCAGTGTGGTCTTCGAAGTTATTAAATTGAGCAATTTAACGAGAATGTGGCTTCTTTTGCAAACTTGTACCAGACTTTTACTGTGTCGTGAGGAAGGAGTGAAAAAACTCGTATCTGTCAGACGGGTAAAAATAATTCGTCTATTTAATTGCGATGGGAAGTCCCGCAATTTTATTGTTGTTCAAGAACTGTTTTTTTTTTTTTCAAGGGGTGATTTTTTTGTTATTGAGGGCTGTTTTTTATAGGGCTAACTTTATTGTTATCAAGAACTGTTTTATATATTTTACCACATTGTAGGGATTTTAACAGCATTTTGTCTGGCTGTCAGACTCACCGCGAATTAGTCAGTCGAGTTATCAGCTATTCACTATTTTTTTTTTTTTTCATTACGGAATGATTCATTCCCTGTAAAACCAAAGTACGGAACGGTGAGAGTTTGTCATTCTTTAACTGCATTAGCCAGGGAAGGAATCATTAATTAATAAAGCAAGAAATGTTTGCCTATTCATTTTGTTTAACTAAAATTGGTTTCATTAAGTAAGAAAACGTAGAACGCAGGGTCTAGAGGGCAACTGTTCCCCATGCCCCAGTCTCCCAACTGAAGTTTAGTTGACTCAAAAATCTTTTCAAAACTAAGATAAGTCTGTATAATTCAAGCATCCACAGAAACAGGTCTTTTTTTCTTTATGATAGTGTATGGTTCATTTTTTAGTTATCACTCTCGTTTTCACTTGATTTGAGAAAATTGGCTCCAATTTCGCCCCCCTCCCTAATAGACGAAATTAAGTTGTTAGTAGAAGTGGAAAATGAACTGGAATGATGTTTTCTTGATAAAATAGACCTCAAGATCGCATATCCCCGTCTCACGAACTTCTGGCAATTTTTTTAAAATTCCGAAGTTTTGGCAATTTTTAACATTTTAAAGTTAAAATTTTTTAAATTTTTTAGGTCTGGATTGACGCAGGGACGCAGATATTCTTTTCTTACTGCACAGCTCTTGGTACCATGGTAGCTCTCGGCTCGTATAACAAGTATCATAATAACTTTTTTAAACAATGCATCTTAATTTCCACGTTAAACAGTTCAACAAGTGTGTATTCTGGCTTTGCCATTTTCAGTGTCCTTGGTTTTATGGCTCATCAACAAGGAGTAGAAGTCAGTGAAGTGGCCGAATCGGGTAAGTTAAACATATTCAAGGGCATATCCAGTTGTTTTGTTTGAGGGGGATGGATTGCAAAAACTATTCAAAAACGCATAAAAATTGTTTATACGTATTTTTGTTACGTTTTTGTGAGTCAGGCACAAGAACGTCTGGGTGGGGGTTAAACGCAATAAGTCTAGGTGTTTACCCCTCCAGAAAATACCCGCTCGGAAAATATCCCCACGCAGAAAACTTCCCTTCGCAGAAAATCATCCCCCGCTGAAAATGCCCCCCCCCCCGGAAATATCCCCCAAGGGTAAATACCTCCCTGGAAAACAACCCCCTTCCCCGCAGAAAATACCACCTCATAGTCTCAGAAACTTCGGAGGGTGCTCATTCAATCAGAAATTGAGCGTTCTTGTCCTTTTTTATATGTAAAAAGTGATTGGAAATCGGCCAGCCGTGGAGAGTATTTTCCGTTATTTTTCAATTTTCCTCGTATTTTGTTGCAATACCAAGTAAAAGTCATATTTTTTTCTATTTTCCTGAGAATTTAAATATTATTGTTTCAACTTTTTTCACTGGGGGTATTTTTCGGGGATAAACACCTGCTGCAAAACCCAATACCCCCCCCCCCCAAGAAAAAATCCTGTTCATATTGTCAGAATTTTACTGTATTTTAGTACTGTAAAAAATAATGGATTCGAACACATGCCACAGTTACACGTGCTGATAGAGAAGTCAAAATTTATTAGAAGTGGAAAATAAACTTAATTTGAAATGAAAAGCTAATATCACTGCTAGATTGTTCTCAAATATTGTCTACCAATATTACTACTTTTGTATATTTTACCTTCATAATTTCTATGGTTTATTCTTGATACAAGTAAGAAAATTACTTTTCCAAGTTTCCATCTTTCCTTTTTCAAACAATTCTGCCTTAAATAATTTCTAATAGGCACATTCCACTTGTTTTTTGGAACTATTCCCCCTTCCAATATAGCTTATTGCAATTATTTGCATTTACTTATTGAATAAACGAAATTATTGTGCTCTTTTGGACGTTCTTCAGACAGGAACATTAATTTTGCACGAATAACTAAAACTGAAAGAAATCCTGAAAAGGTTTAAGTTAAGTGGTCTAACATTCCCTCTGTATACGTCATGTTGTTCTCAATTGTGGTTTTCAACCAGGGCAGGGAGGGGTGCAGCTGCGTCCACCATTTTTTCTGACTTCCGATATTAAATTCAATTTATCATATGTTTTTACACTCCTATTAAGGCACCTTGCGCACTCCCCTCCAGATTGTGAGGCCTAAAACTGCTACTAGTTATTTCTATTACAAAAAGGGCCAGGGAACTGAGTTTTGCTAGGTGAAGTATATTTTGAACCTTCAAAAAACTGTGTCATGCGCACCCCTGCCACTGCACCACCCCTATAACCTGATTCACACAGGGAAATACCTTTTTGTGTCATTTTTCCAGATTTAGTTTTAAACAGAGATATAAAGCATAAGGTCTTATTCAGGCTCTAGGAGTCAGTTTCCCCCTTCCACTGGCAAACTTGGCAAGTGCAGAGGCTGGCAGATCTAGTTCTATTTCTTGGTTGCTTAAAATAAGTGCCAAGGGGTTTTATAACCCACAAAATCCATTCAAACTCAATTTATAACCCATTCAAACGTCTGTAGATAGACCAATTTAAAATAAACAGTTTCAAGATATTTTATTGAATAGTATATATTGCGTAGACCTATAAAAATCAAAATTTCGGTAATAATTGCTAAGAAATAGATTGAGGGCACTATGGCCGAAAACAAATTTGTCCTAAGTCGTGACCAATCTAGATCGTTTTTACACCAAAAACTGTTTCAGACAAGAATTGTCGATCTGTTTTCGAGCAAAAACATATACATAAACACAAACATATACATAAACATATATATACATATACAATCATTGCTAGTTTATAGATATAAGGCTAGGTTTAAAAAATGAAAAAAATATAATTAGATTTGTGCAGCTGGATAGCACCTTTTAGAAATAGTTTTGGCAAGAAAGATATTATATTTGTTCTCATAGATAAATACACCGAGAACTTTCTAACTAAAAAAAAGAACGAATTGCAACATTTTGAGCTCTGAAGCACAATCAGCAAATATTCAATTTCATGGTTTTCAGTAACCACTTTTGGATGTAATTCAATAATTATAATTGCCTGTTAAACGCATATTTTGGCTAAGTCCTAAAAGCCAACAATTCGTCGTTAAAACAAGCAATTTAATTGTCGGACTGGTATTCATTATAGTCGAGCACGGCAATCTACTTCTTTATATCATAACTTTATGGCCACCGAAGTGTAAATTTGCCTTTGGTGATTTTACAATCCAAATTTACAAAATGATTCCATTAAATGCCTTAATTTGCCTAAATTTTGTAATGTTTATCTATATATATAAAAATAAGTTGTCTGTGTGTGGATCTGTGGATCAGGTGACGTCATGTTTGTTCGCATATGACGTCTGAATTATTTCACACTAATACAAAAGAAGAAAAAAACTAAAAAAGGTAAAAACTACAAAAAAAACTAAAAAGAAAAAAAAACTAAAAAAGCTAAAAAACTAAAAAAACTAAAAAAAGGTAAAAATCTAATAACTAAAAAAAAACTGAAAAAAATAAAAAAAAGGCAAAAACTACAATATAAATAAAAACTAATAAAAAAACTAAAAAAGCTAAAAAACTAAAAAAACTAAAAAAAAGGTAAAAAAGTAAAAAAAACTAAAAACTAAAAAAGAAAAAAACTAAAAAAAAGGAAAAAACTGAAAAATAAAAGAGAAAAAGAAAACTAAAAAAATATGAATAAATATATATATAAATAAGTTGTTTGGGGGTTATGTCTGTCTGTCTGTCTGTCGAGTGACGTCGTGTTTGTCCGCATATGACGTCTGAATTATTTCACACTAATACAAAAGAAGAAAAAAAACTAAAAAAGGTAAAAACTACAAAAAAAAACTAAAAAGAAAAAAAAACTAAAAAAGCTAAAAAACTAAAAAAAACTAAAAAAAAGGTAAAAACTAAAAACTAAAAAAAACTGAAAAAACTAAAAAAAGGCAAAAACTAAAAAAAAACTAAAAACTAATAAAAAAACTAAAAAAGCTAAAAAACTAAAAAAACTAAAAAAACTAAAAAAAAGGTAAAAAACAAAAAAAAAAACTAAAAACTAAAAAAGAAAAAACTAAAAAAAAGGAAAAAACTGAAAAATAAGAGAAAAAGAAAACTAAAAAAATATTAATAAATATAAAAAATATAAATATAAATATAATATAAATTAGCAATCAACAAAGCACCGAGACACAAATGACGACCGGGACACAGGGAGTATAAATGACGACCAGGACATAAGTAAAAAAAAAAACTAAAAAAACTAAAAAAATGGTAAAAACTACAAAAAAACTAAAAACTAATAAAAAAACTAAAAAATCTAAAAATCTAAATAAACTAAAAAAGAAAAAAATACAAAACGGAAAAAAATAAAGGAGAAAAACAAAACTAAAAAACGAATGTATATACAGACCGGGACACCGGGATACAAATGACGACCGGGACACAGGGAATATAAATGACGACCGGGACACAGGGACACAACTACAATGGGGACGCCGGGGGGCACATGGGGATATAAATGACGACCGGGACACCGGGACACAAGGAATATAAATGACGCCCGGGACACTCAAAGAGAAATCACAGACTGGAACACCGGGACACAAATGACGACCGGGACACAGGGAATATAAATGACGACCGGGACACAGGGACATAACTACAAAGGGGACGCCGGGGTGCACAGGGGGATATATAAATGACGATGGCGACTCAGGGAATGGTCGATTAGCAATCACCATCAACAAAGCTCAAGGGCAATCATTAGAATCATGAGGTATAGATCTGAATACGGATTGTTTTCCCATGGACCATTATATGTTGCATGTTCAAGAGTCGGTAAACCTGACAATCTATTTATATGCACAGACAATGGGACAGCAAAGAATGTTGTATATTCGCAAGTTTTACGTAGTTAAAAACATATATATATATATATATATATATATATATATATATATATATATATATATATATATATATATCTATATTCACAGGTGGGACATAGGGACACAACTACAATGGCGCGTAACTAATATGGCGCGTAACGACTTACGCGCGCGGGGGGGGCTTGGGGTGGCTAGGTGTTGGGGTGGCGCGAAGCGCCACCTCAACAGCTAGTATTTTATAATATATAAAAAAATATATTTATAATTCATAATAACTATATAATATATATAATATCATATTTAATAATACATAGTATAACAATATATATATATATATATATATATATATATATATATATATATATATATATATATATATATATATATATATATATATATATATATATATATATATATATATATATATATATATATATATACAAATTATATTTTTTATATTTTTTGAATGTTTAATATTTATTATTTGTCCTCTCTTTATGTTCCATTGCTATTTTGTATAATATTAGTATTCTGTTGTCACAGCTTGTTTTTATATAGCTTAATAAGTATTCTTTACAGCTATTATTATTGATATTATGAAAAAATATATATTTATTATACAAAATACTATTGTTACATTCTACATTATATAGGCTATGTTAGAAATTTCCAAAGCGGTGACCGAAGCACCACAACCGGTGATTGTGATAATTAAACGAGCAACATATACCATTTTGGTCGAAAATGAGTTATGTATGTCTCTTTGGTAAGCTTAGCATGAGGAATGGAATGGTACAATCAGAAATGTCCTATCATATACCGTTCGAAGATAAAAAAGACATACTTCACTTTTAACCTAACTCACAGCCGACTGCTGTGATAATTGAAAGGGTGGCATATCCCATATTGGTCGAAAATGAGTTATGAACCTGTTGTCGTTACGAAGATAAATAAGAGACATACGCCACCTTTGGACGTGGACAAATTTTGAATATAAAAAAGAGGCATACGTTGCCTTTGGACGTGGAAAACTTTGAAGATAAAAAAGAGACCTACATCGTGGACAAACTTTTTTTCTGTTTTTGGCTTTCCTGAAAAGTTACAAAAATGGTGTATGTCGCTCTTTAAATTATAACAGCCGAGATGACATATCCACCTTAGTTGAGCGTGATGAGTGCAGCGTTCTAGAAATAATTTGTGTTACACACTATCACGTATTTATTTCAAATGCCATGTCTCACACCCCTTTCACATACTCGACAAATTAAATGGGTAATATTTAACAACGCAGTGTCAGTAAAAATAAACAGAGCAATTACTTGTACAAAAAAGCTGGTGACTCTAAAATGTACATTGAAACACAGGAGAAACAATTAGGTTTTACAAAGGTTAAGTTAATTTAGGGACATGTGACGAGGGTGGGCCTGGGGGTCCCCCTCAAAATAAAAATTCCTTGAATTTCTAAGCACTTCTTACTAAAATTATTGAATGAGTTCCCCACCCCTAAAAAAACACCCTCGTGCCTGATTTAATTGGCTTCCCTTTGCAATTTACATTAAGTATTAAAGTGATTGGAGTATGAAAACAAGTCATGGATACAAACCAGTGGTATCAAAGCACACTTTTTTTTACCACGGAACTAAAAATTTAGTTTTCCTTTTCCTCTATGGTGTGTCCATGAAGCCAAATACTAGAGCCTTTGTGTGCAACCTTTGTAAGGCATGTGTGAAAAGAGAACACCTTGAAACTACCTTTTTTTTACAGTTTTAAAAAATTTACCCTGCGCTTCCAAGATAAATTTTGTACATATCTTCCTACTTCATACACCGCAAAACAGTACATTTTTAGTTTCAAATTGAATTTTAAGCCCAAATTATATATTTTCCATCTATTCTATCACTTCTCTTTGTCTTGTCTTACGTTAAGCTGAAAGAAACTAACGAAAAAAAAAATGGTTCTATAATGCGGTTCTAGAGCCTTTGTGTGCAACCTTTGTGAGGCATGTGTGAAGAGGGAAGATCTTAGAACCCACCTATTTTTTACAGTTTCAACAGATTTACCCTACACTTCTAAGATATATTTTGTACGTATTTTCCTACTTCATACACCGCAAAACAGTAAATTTTTAGTTTCAAAATGAATTTTGAGCCCAAATTATATATTTTCCATCTATTCTGTCTTACGTTAAGCTGAAAGAAACTAACGAAAAAAAAAAATGTTCTATAATGCGGTTCTAGAGCCTTTGTGTGCAACCTTTGTGAGGCATGTGTGAAGAGGGAAGATCTTAGAACCCACCTATTTTTTACAGTTTCAACAGATTTACCCTGCACTTCTAAGATATATTCTGTACGTATTTTCCTACTTCTTACACCGCAAAACAGTATATTTTAGTTTCAAAAATGAATTTTGAGCCCAAATTTTCATACTTTTTATGCCTCATTTTCATGCTTCAAACACCGCAAACCGTACATTTTTAGTTTCCAAATCAATTTTGAGCCCAAATTATATATTTCCCATCTATTCTACCACTTCTCTTTGTCTTGTCTTACGTTAAGCTGAAAGAAACTAACGAAAAAAAAACCGGTTCTATAATCCGGTCTAGAGCCTTTGTGTGCAACCTTTGTGAGGCATGTGTGAAGAGGGAAGACCTTAGAACCCACCTATTTTTTACAGTTTCAACAAATTTACCCTGCACTTCTAAGATATATTTTGTACATATTTTCCTACTTTCTACACCGCGAAACAGTATATTTTAGTTTCAAAAATGAATTTTGAGCCCAAATTTTCATACTTTTTATGCTTCATTTTCATACTTCATACACCGCAAACCGTAAATTTTTAGTTTCTAAATGAATTTTGAGCCCAAATTATATATTTCACATCTATTCTATCACTTCTCTTTGTCTTGTCTTACGTTAAGCTGAAAGAAACTAACGAAAAAAAACCGGTTCTATAATGAGGTCTAGAGCCTTTGTGTCCAACCTTTGTGAGGCATGTGTGAAGAGGGAAGACCTTAGAACCCACCTATTTTTTACAGTTTCAACAAATTTACCCTGAACTTCTAAGATATATTTTGTACCTATTTTCCTACTTCATACACCGCAAAACAGTACATTTTTATTTTCAAAAATGAATTTTGAGCCCAAATTATATATTTTCCATCTATTCTATCACTTCTCTTTGTCTTGTCTTACTTTAAGCTGAAAGAAACTAACGAAAAAAAACCGTTTCTATAATGCGGTTCTAGAGCCTTTGTGAGTAACCTTTGTGAGGCATGTGTGAAGAGGGAAGACCTTAGAACCCACTTATTTTTTACAGTTTCAACAAATTTACCCTGCACTTCTAAGATATATTTTTGTACGTATCTTCCTGCTTCATACACCGCAAAACCGTACATTTTTAGCTTCAAAAAAATAGTAGTTTTAATGTCGATCTTCTAATAGATGCTTAGAATGTTGCCTTTAAGAGCTATTGCAAATAAAGGGACGACGTAAAGAAAAAATCAACAAATGATATAAATGCATAATAATGTAATGGATGACATAAAGTTTTACAATTAGCCAAAGGAATTATAAAATAAATTCAAAGCTTTTGATATAAATTAGGTGAGTAATTACGCCTCTAGTTGTCGATGAGATCCGTTGAAGCAGCTCTTTCTTCAGCTATTAAAAAATTTTCTCCTAAAATGCTCTCGGCAACTACGCCTGAAGAGAAAATATAACTTATATCGACTGATGTAAGGCTTACTTGAGTTCTCAAAGATAGGCAAAAACATTATCTTAGAGGTATAGTCTTAAGAGACTTAGAGGTGTAATCTTAAGAGAAAATCCATGTCATATCGACTGATGTAAGGCTTACTTGAGTTCTCAAAGATAGCCAGAAACATTATCTTAGAGGTATAGTCTTAAGAAACTTAGAGGTGTAATATTAAGAGAAAATCCAATTCTTCGACTGATTTAAGGCTTACTTGAGCTCTCAAAGATAGCCAAAAACATTATCTTAGAGGTATAGTCTTAAGAGACTTAGAGGTGTAATCTTAAGAGAAAATCCATGTCATATCGACTATGTAAGGCTTACTTGAGCTCTCAAAGATAGCCAAAAACATTATCTTAGAGGTATAGTCCTAAGAGACTTAGAGGTGTAATATTAAGAGAAAATCCAATTCATATCGACTGATTTAAGGCTTACTTGAGCTCTCAAAGATAGCCAAAAACATTATCTTAGAGGTATAGTCTTAAGAGATTTAGAGGTGTAACCTTAAGAGAAAATCCATGTCATATCGACTGATGTAAGGCTTACTTGAGCTCTCAAAGATAGCCAAAAACATTATCTTAGAGGTATAGTCCTAAGAGACTTAGAGGTGTGATATTAAGAGAAAATCCAATTCATATCGACTGATGTAAGGCTTACTTGAGCTCTCAAAGATAGCCTAAAACATTATCTTCGAGGCATAGTCTTTTCAATAACGTAAAAGTACTGGTAATATAAAGTGATAGTATAAGATAAGCGTACAGTTTAAGCGAAAGCGACAAATGGGCTAACCCTTAAAACGCGCGCCTGGCCTGAATTCTTCTGGAACGGAAGTTCTAGTGATTGGCTAATTGAATAGCCCTGGGAATGAAATCGTTCTCACGATTTAGCTATGATCCCAGAAACCCCTCTGGAAAGAAGCGTCGTTGACATGTAAATGGGTAAACATCGCTAGAAACCCTCTTAGACACGCAAAAAGGTAGCTACAACTTATAATCCCGATAAACTTTACACATCCTATCACCCATGACAAAATGTAAGTTCATAGTTTATCTTGGAAATGCATATCACGCAAACTTTTCCTCTATAAGTCGTTGAGCCATAAGACAAATAATTTCATCTTTTTTGATTCTTAGTTTTTTTTGGTAATTGGTATTCTGGAAGAAGAGTCATCAACTCTTATCTGCTGACTATCTCAGAATACCCCTGTACAACCACACGTGCCGCGTTTTAGCCACGTCGTGATCTCACACCGTGCACGGTAGACTTAGCTCCACGTCTAGCACACTTCCAACGCACAAGGCCTGCACCACCTCATGTACACAGTTTTTGAAATGAGTCTCGTTTATGAGCCTTTAGGGTTAAGATTCAGTCAAGGGGTTTATCACTAAAACCTTAGTAAATCTCAATAGCAGACATTGTTAAATTTATTTATGAAATGTCCATCTTTGGCGTATTTACACTAAGTTTCTTTTTTTTACAGGCCCTGGCTTGGTGTTCATTGCCTATCCAAAAGCTGTGACTCAAATGCCTTTTTCAACAGTGTGGGCCATTCTTTTCTTTGTTATGATTTTACTATTGGGTTTGGCATCGCAGTTCGTTTGTGTGGAAGGGTTCGTTACTGCAGTTGTTGATATTTTTCCTGATTACCTGCGACGGGGGAATCGTCGTTTTTGGTTCATGATAGCAACTTCTGCTGTTTCTTTTCTTCTTGGATTAAGTATGGTAACACGAGTAAGTTATGAATTATATCGCCTAACAAAAATTTAAGTAATTCTAATATGAAGGCTCTAGTTAATACTGACCGAATCAAGGTCTAACTACTGACGCGGCTTAGTAAAGAGCGATATAACTTTCATGTATTTTCTTCTTTTTTCTTTAGTCACTTAGTATAGATTGGGTTGTTGCATGCACTTTGGAGAAGGTTCATTAGAAATTGAAAGCGATTGCATTAAAGGAAATTATAATTTTGTATAAAAACTGCGGTATTGGATATTCATCTATTTTAAAGAGGGTCGAAATGCCGATGAATGGAAATTGTATAATGTCCACTCGATTTTTAGCGATCTAAAACCTCGTCAAGAGGTTTAGAGCCCCTGTAAGGGCTCCAGGCGCTGATAGTATGGTAAATAAGTGTTTTCTAAATAATTTAGTTCTGAAGTTAGAGATGAATTACTTATTATGAGTATGGTTTTGGAAAAAGTGAGTTTAGGAAAACTTTAATTAAACCCCTGTATATTAAAGGTGATAAGAGTAAGTGTGCTAATTATAGAGGCATTATCTTAGTTTCTACAGGAAGCAAATTCCTTAGTATAATGCTACTTCTTTGGCTTATAGAGGCTTTAGATAAGGTTTTAAGGGAAAAATTGTGTGGTTTTAGGAATGGGAGAGGATGCATCGACCAGATATTCATTTTTAGATTAACAATTGAGAAATGTTTGAGTCATCAGAGACAATCATTGTATTAAATATACTATATAAATAGGCAGTGAATAGAATTTAACTACCGGGTTGAAGAGTTAGCAGCTCCCATCCTTCTATCTGTCTCATCATCAGACCCCTTTAGTCCTCAGTTCAATAGATTATGACTAGTGTTTGATTCAGCCGACGGAAGAGCTTTAACAAAGGTCTTATCCCTGTATGCTGTACCAGACAAATACATTAAAGTGATTAGTGCTATGTATGGGACTAACATTACTATAGTTGCGGAAATAAGGGTAGTAGCTGGTTTCGTATTGAATCAGGAGTTAAGTAAGGTTGCGTTCTAATTCAATTTAAATAGATCGTTTTGATTGATTTCGTCTTAAGGAACACGGCAAAGACTATGGAAGAGCGGCATGGAATCAAATGAAAAAGTAAAGCTTTATATGGACTCTGGAATATCTAAATTATACATTGGCATAATTATCGTTTTATTCTTTAATTTTAAGTCATAAGGTAAAAAATCAGCAATTTAGCTAAATTAAGAGATTCTGGCGTTGTTAGATTCGAAGTTTAATATTTTGGCGTCTGATTCTTTCTAAAAATTATTTTTTCCTTCCTGTTTATCCTTTGCACTCACTCACGCTAAACTAACACGTTCCTTCAGTCCACTGAAATTTTACTCTATCTTCCAACCACTAATTTTGTGGTGCAGCGTTTCTTTTTTTTGCATTTCAATTTTATTTTTACGGTTTCTTTTTCCATGCCTTTTCTTTAGCTGTTCCAGGTAATTTGTCATCTTTGCAATTTTGCATGCGTCATAGGTACTAAAAACGATACGACCAATCCTGGAGGAAAAATGACAAAATTTTCGCTCTTGAAATTTTTATAAGTCGGACTTCACTGGCGTTATCTTTTTCAGTCAAAAGAATTAAGGATCTAAGTGAGTTGTCTCAAACTCATGACCTATCTAGATGGTATTTTCAAGCCAGAAAATCCCAGAGTGCCGATCTTCAAAAAGAAAAAAAAAAAAAAAAAAAAAAATATCGAGCTGTTTTCAAGAAGAAATTTATACAAAGTCGTCTATTGAAATTCGACTATTGCACCTACCTTTAGGGGAGTTTGTTTACTAGAGTAACAAATAATCGCTGCCCTTCAAAGTTTTATAGAAAAAGCTTTTACTGATGATATAAACTTTTACATTTTCTTTTGTCGGACTAATAGGGCTATGTATCGTACTACAGGAAAGCTCCATGTTTTATCATTCTCAAAAAGCCAAGTGTGACTAATACTGCTACTGCTAACAGCTCACCGCAGCACGAAGCCGCCTGAGGCCAACATAGCTACGCACGCTCCTCCTCCATCCCAATTATTCAAAGGCTCTCTCTTTACACCCTTCCAAGAAGTTCCCATTTCACTTTAAATATTTCTTTATTATATCTTCCCACCCCAGACGAGGATGACCTGCTTTCCGTTTAGCCCTAGACGGTTGGCCGAAAAGGACAGTCTTCGGCAATCTGTCATTCTTTATTTGCAGAACGTGTCCTAGCCATCTCAGCCTTTCATTCTTTATAGCCCTAGAAAGCGGGATTTAACCACACTTTTCGTAAAGCCTACTGTTTGAAATACGATCAGTCAGCCGGGTACTCAGAATAATCCGAAGGCAATTTCTCTGGAAAAAATCTAGTAAACTTCATCCGCTTTTCGGAGCGCCCAAGCTTCAGAGCCATACTTGACAACTGTCATCACTGTACCTTCCATTATTCTAATATTGGTTTGCAGACTTATCTTTCCATTCTTTCAAACATTGTTTAATTTTGAAAAAAAAAAACACCCTGAGCCTTGGCTATTATGCTTTTAATACCTTCACTGCTCCCACCGTCTTTACTAATAATACTACCAAGGTAAGTGAAGCTACCCAACTGATCAATCTCTTCGTTACCCAACGTCACCTTTTCATCTTCACTTAATTCTAGCCATAGTGACTTAGTCTTCTTAACATTAATTTTCAAACCTATTTTAGCGCCCTGAAATCGCGAAACTTCTTGTAGTTCGTTCGTTTTGCTCATACTTTCATATAGGATGCTTAAATCATCAGTATTATCTAAGTAAAGGAGAGTTTTTCCTCCCCACTTTATTCCGATGTCTCCCATTGTCTTTCCTATGATCCTTAAGACAAAGTCCATCAAAATGATCCATATAAAGGTAAATAGAACACAACCCTGCTTAACTCCTGATTTAATACAGAACCAGTTACTAACCTCATTTCCTACCTCAATCACAGCAGTATTATTTTCGTACATAGCACTAATCACTTTAATATATTTATCTGGTATACCACATATGGATAAGAACTTTGCTAAAGCCCGTCTATCAACAGAATCGAACGCTTGCTCATAATCTATAAAACTGAGGACCAAAGGTGTTTAAAAACGAAGGCACTTCTCAATTATTAACCTTAGAGTAAAAATTTGGTCGACGCGTCCTCTCCCTTTTCTAAAACCGCACTGTTCTTCTCTTAAAACTTTGTCTACGGTATCTCTCGGTCTAAGAAGTATCATTTTACTAAGTATTTTGCTACCTACAGAGACCAGACTAATGCCTCGATAATTACTACACTCATTCTTATCATCTTTCTGATACAATGGATAGATTAAGGTTTTTCCTAAAATCCTTAGGTACTTCCCTTTTTTCAAACATCATATTCATAATCTTCAGTAGCTTATTTCTAACCTCGGATCCATCACATTTAAGAAATTCATTTACCACACTATCAGCATATGGAGTCTAATTATTTTTTTTAGTCCTTTTAGTATTGTCACTAATTCTTCCTCATAAAACAAATCTTCCTTCACATCCAAGATATCACGAACTTTTTCATTTTCATCTATATCTTTTCCTGCAACTGTATCTCGGTTTAGCACATTCTCAAAATGTTCTGCCCATCTCTCTTTAACTATTTTCTTATCACTAATTGTGGCCCCGTTCCTCTCTTTTACTGGGACAAATCCGGATTGACTACTCCCTCTCAATTTATTAACATGCCAGCACAATATTTTACTACTATACCGTCTAGCTGCATCTTCCATATCCTCGGCAATTTTATCCATTGCCTCCATTTCACATCTCCTTAGTTCATACTTTAATGTTTTCTCCACTTAATTTATATTCCCTTTGTTTTCATTGTCAAATTTCAAACTCTCAAGTTTAGTATTCAACTGTTCCTGGAAAGTTTCTCTCAAATTCTCATCGTGGAGTCTACCAACATCATAACTTTTCGGGACTCCGAGATTTCAGCTTTAAATTAACCCTAGACACTACTAGATGGTGGTCTTTACTTTTAACATCAATAACAGCACTCCTATGTACCCTAGTATCTTGTATTGATCCTACCAGTCTTCAGTTTACTATAACATAATCAATAAGGCTTGCTGTTTTACCATTATGTGAGTATCATGTCAACTTATGGGCCATTTTATGACCAAACACCGTATTAGTTATTACTAGGTTTTTATGCCTACAAAATTGCAAAGGTCTGTGGCCATTACTGTTTTCTCTTCATACACCTAATTTACCTAGGCTAAGATACCATCTATACCTATTTCTACCGACCTGGGCGTTGAAATCTCCTAGCAAAAACACCATATTTCTGCCTGGAACCCTGTCTTTTTGCTCCTGTGGCTATAAGTAAAATTCATCTGAGTCACTAGTATCTCCCTCAGTCGGTTCGACAAGGGCATATACTACTATAACTGATACCCTGAAATTTTTAATCATAAAATAAGCAGTTAGTATTCTATTATCAATACCTTTCCAGCCCAAACAAGACTTAGCAGCTTCCTTATTCATCATGAACCATACTCCATTTCTATGTACCCCGTCCTTCCTGCCTGAGTAAAAACATTCTATATCTCCTAATTTAGTGCTTCCTACCCCTTGGATAGAAGTTTCTGAAACTCTTAATAAGTCCAGTTCGAATTGTCAGAACTTTTCAGTAAAAATGTCAATACGATAGTCATTTTTTTAATGTCGCAACATTCCAAGTTCCAATTTTCATGTTCTTTAAATCAATCAAATCATTTTGACCAAAAAAATGCAGTGATTCGTATACCGGTAGAGGACGGGGATCAACATATCTTCTCAAGTCTACACCGAAGTGCTTAAGCCGACTTAGAAACGGAGAGCTAGAAATCCCTGGGACCTCCAGTATGAATGGAGGCTTTGTGCAATCCTAGGCCCATCTTGGTCACGACATGCTTTTCAGCACTTGGCGATGCTCTTCTATCAACAAGAGTCGAAATTCTGCACAGATAGTCCCAAGCCTATTACCTCCGACTCATTATATATTCATGCCTAAAAATATTATGCTACTACGGGGAGGCAACCCATAGTAGATAGATTAGTTTGGAAGTGGTTTTTCAGCCCAAAAACTTTCGTTAAAACAGTCAAAACCAATAAGAATTATCCATTAATTTGAATCCCTTGCGAATGCTGTGTTGTTTACTAATCTATAATTTCCTGGAGGAGTGCCACTCCTCAAGTGGGACTAAATTTGACCACAAGATCCCCAATCTTGCGTGTACCCCGAAAGGGTCGATGCAACCCTTTGCAGAGGCTGTTATAAGGACTGCTGCGCCCTGCTGCAGTTTTCCTCCTATAGAGGATCCTCCCACGATCCTATAGAGGATCCTCCCTTGTTCTGCGTCACCATGTAATTTAACCCATTACTGGGAGAAGGTTTGTAACTCATTTGACTTGTGGACACGCCGGTGGACCCTGTCGAATGTATATTTGAGTGGCCTCCTTCCTCCTCCACCTGTATTTCCTCGATGAAAATATGAAAAAAATTGGAATCTAGAAGAGGGAAATTTTGTTGCTTAAAAAAAAAAATAATACTATAAAGGAATTTTTTTAAATTTAAAGGAGAATGCATTGGTAAAAAGGATAAAAGTTATTTCTGATTTGTAAATTCTGTTGTAAAAAAAATGGATATTTAGAAAAATTTACTTTTCTTCCAAATTCTGCTTTATTTTTTCGCAATTTTCACACTGAACTTTCGAATCTTAATTAAAAGCATAATTTGAAAATTAATCATAAAATTCCTTTCTACTAAGACTTCTCACAATAGTTTAAACGAAAGTAAGAACCAAAACTAAATCTGAATTCAAACTCGTAGTTTAATAAACCAAAATGAAAATTGCTTACATGTACATTCTTCCATGCAAAATTCATCATTGCAACTTATGTTCAGCTTCCATTTTAAAGTGCAGTTATTCAATATATAGATATATATATATATATATATATATATATATATATATATATATATATATATATATATATATATATATATATATATATATATATATATATATATATATATATATATATATATATATATATATATATATATATATATATATATATATATATATATATATATATATATATATATATATATACATAAACCAAGGGCATAATCTTCAAAAATAAAAGTGAAACAATGACAAAGTCATTAGCCTTTGCTTCATAATTCATTACAAGTAACACACAAAAAATCCATTTACCTTTTTTAATTTGACTTCAAAAAGTAATCACACATTGTCATCTTGAATCTAAAGTTATCTGTACAGTAAGTTATTTTGACAGTTATAGCATTTCGTGGAAAATTATTAAACAAGTTAACCTTTATGAGTCAACATAAACAAGTGTTCTTTAATGTTACTATGTACCAAAGGTCACGGGGCTCGTCTCAGAAGATCGTTTTCAGACTGATTTATTGTGATTTTTTTCCTTTTTTAGATAAAAAAAAAAAAAAAAAAGGTTTTAGTAAATGTTTTTTAAGCCAAGATTTTTGCTGATTTAAGCAGCTTTCACACTACGTACGTAATTTCCTACGCTAAGTGGTTAAGCTACATTACGTTAAACATGAACTTTCATACTAGTTTTGTTCAAGTTTGTTCACTTTCGATAAATATAAAAATCGGTGTCAAAGGGATATGTAAATTCAAGCTCTTGATTAAGCATGCCAGTTTTTCTAGGAAAAGCGTATTTATTTGTCTCCAAAGTTTATTAATTGCTCATCAAGAAGTCCTGTTTTGTTAATCCTATATTAGCTTTAACATAACACAGCGTGAATTTACGTAAAGTAAAATTCTTTGTTAAGCTCGAGTCACTGTCGACCTAACTGACAAAAGTTGCTACGATTACAAAGGTAACAAACTCTTAAGCTAGTGTGAAAATTTCTATAATGTAGTGTGAAAGAGCCAATAGCAAGCAAGTTTCAACATAATTTGGTTGCGGGTAAACCAACATTTAAGGACGGCTCAACCGGTGCTCGTAAAGTTCGTAAAGTCGTCCGCCCAGTTCGTAAAGTTGCTTCGTCAACCTTCCGTAAACCTTTACGTGAGCAAGCATTAAAGTTAAATTTTAGTTAACCTTTTCCATAAAGTTCATAAAGTTTTCCAGTCGGGAAAGAATTCCAGAGCAAAATCATTTGGCACCACTGTCAACTTCACAAGAAAAACTAGCTTCACAACTTCACAACTTCACAGGAAAAACCAGCTTCACAACTTCACAGGAAAAACCAGCGAATTTTGATATACTTGATCCCGAAAACAGAATATGTAACAAGCCATGCCTCATTAAACTACACTCAAACCCCAAGCTCCTTATTCAAGACTTTTTCTCTGAAATATCAAATGCTTCAGAAATTTGAATAGTTTGCTGCTCAAAACGCACGTACAAACGCAAGTACAAGGCTCATATGAGGGGTGAAAACTTTACAGAAACACACTTTGCGAACGACTTTACAAACTTTACGAACGCCGTCTGGGCCGTCCTTTAGATAGCACTTGATTAGTACCATTTGAAAAAGCAAACATAATCTTTGGGAGTATGTTTCAATTATTGAGAAATGCATCACTTTATGCAATCTACAGATGCTTTTCTCATAATAATATGAAATCATGACAAATTTTCATTCTTTTCTAATTCCATTCTTTCCTAAATTCCACTCTTTCAGACATTCCACTTTTCCCTAAATTCTATCATCGTGTAACTTCAAGTATTTACTATCCTTTTTGAACATAAGAATACTCATTAAACTTTGTAGTTAATAATGGGCTATTAAAAAGTTCCATTTACAGACATTCTATCTACAATCATATCAACAAATTTCTCAAGTTTCAAGCACTAAAACTCCCAAGGGACTACCGACTTCTATATTTGATGTATGTCTAGGAGATTAAGTTTAACTTGTTCTACCACACGTGGCATACATCCGTTGAACCGTGCCTCTTCTTGCTATTAAATAAAAAAAAAACTATTTTTGTTTTAACTGAAAGAAAGTAGCGACACTAAAACTTAAAACGAACAGAAATTATTCCGTATAAAATTGCATAATAATTTAAATTTTTTGGCTAAATGGTTTTCTCAAAGTTTCATTGGAAGATCTTGAGAAAAAAGTGGTGGGGGAGGGGGCCTGGCTGCCCTCCAATTTTTTTGGCTATTTAAAATCGCCACTAAAACTTGTAATTTTATTTACGAACATTTTTATTAGTAATAAATTCACGTAACTTACAGATTAACTTCAGTAACGAAATTCTATATTCGTATATTTTTATCACGTAAATGAAGGGGTTCGCCCCTTCATCAATACCTCGCTCTTTACACTAAAGTTTGAATTTTGTTCCAATTCTTTAAGAATGACCCGTGAATCACAAAAGTTGTTTAATTAGAATAAATAGCTCTTTTGAAATTACCAAAAATACTTTAGCGTAAAGAGTGATGTATTGAGGAGGGGAAAAAACACCCTCATATACGTAATAATTTATATTCCTTTTAGCTTCTAATGTTGCTCCTTACTTTCAGTTGAAAAAAACTTGTTTTAATTTATTTACTTTATCATTTTTTAAATAATGCTGGAAAGTCCAGCACCCCATTCATGGAAATTCTTTTCCCCCATAACAAATTCCTCCATGGAAAGATCCTCCCACATAGCCCCTTTCCTCTTACCGCCCCCCTCCACCAGAAAAAATCCCCCTGAAAATGTCTGAATACTTCCAAATAACCAATATTATATGTAAACAATGGGCAAAGTTTATGACTTACATCCCTTCCCCTGGGGACTGTCGGGGATTAACTCGCTCTCGAAAGCATAGTTATTTGATTTTTCTACTACGCTGAACAAAATGACTCTCTCCAAATTTTCATCCGATGACTTTGGGGAAAACATGAGCGTAGGAGAAGGCCTAGTTGCCCTCCAATTTTTTTGATAACTTAAAAATGGCACTAGAAATTTGAGCCCCCTCGCAACATTTTAGGACAACTGGTTCGATACAATTACCCCTGAAAAAAACAACAACAAATAA
This sequence comes from Artemia franciscana, assembly GCF_032884065.1. Classification (NCBI taxonomy): domain Eukaryota; kingdom Metazoa; phylum Arthropoda; class Branchiopoda; order Anostraca; family Artemiidae; genus Artemia; species Artemia franciscana. The sequence continues at coordinate 7,853,346 of NC_088873.1, forward strand.
ACACGAGGTCTTTCCTCTGGACAAAAATACAAAATTCCACAATTTCGCAGACACGTTTCAGGAGCTTGAAACGTGTATCGTGGGGCTATCTAATATGCTGAATCTGATGGTGTGATTTTCATTAAGGTTTTATGTTCTTTATGGGTTGGTTTCCCCATTTTTTTTGAAAATAAGGCAAATTTTCTCAGGCTCGTAACCTTTGATGGGTAAGACTAAACTTGATGAAACTTGTATGTTTACACTCAGCATAAAACTTTGACGTATTTCAAATTCTTTTGATGTATCTATTGGTATAAAAGTTCCGTTTTTTAAAGTTTCGGTTACTATTGAGCCAGGTCGCTCCTTACTACATTTCTTTACCATAAACTGTTCGATGCATTGTATACTTCACACCACATTTGACACACTTTTCCTATGTATTGTGGGTTCCACTTGATGTGAACGATTTTTGAAGTGGGTACTCCCCCAAAAATTGCAATAAGATTTCGGTCGTTAAATTCTTGGAAGTAAACGTAAGGCCAATTAAATGATTCAAAGTATTCATGCGAATCTTGACGTGAAGGGTTGTGTAATTTAATGTCTTCTTCAATTGTTTCTTTAATTGTTTCTTCTTATCTTGGTAAAAGTTGACTGTAAATTTGTGGGCCTCAATTTGAGAGTTATTGGCAGTAGCTATAGTGAAAGGTGAATGAGGTCCTAAAAAAGAATACTTTGGAGAAGTTAGAAAGAGTACATAAGCTATGTATGTCGCTTTTGCGAATGTTTTCTTTGCGGGCTTTTGGCTTGTTATTATTATTACTATTATTATTATTATTATTATTATTATTTAGTATTATTGTCATTATTATTGTTATTCTTAAGTATTTTTTTAAGACATGATGATAACTTTGCTGTCACTGAAGGTCCGAAATGTAATGTTCATTTAATCTCATTATGACTATTTAAATTAGAAGCTAGTTTGAGACTCTATACATCAGTAAATAAGTTAACACAGAAAATAAAATTTTTTATTGCAGATTTGAGTGTTAAATTATATGGTATACTTGTATTCGGGTGTCAATGTTCTTGGGCCAAACTTTTTTATAGTTCTATGTTATAATATATGTAAAATATATTTCAGTCAGTCAGCCCTCGCTAACTCGAAATTCACGGGACCACGATTTGTCTTCCGAGCTACGTATAGTTCGAATTATGTATAGTTCGAGTTATAGTGATCATTCTAAATAAAATTCAGCTCATAAAGATGAAGTTATGATAAGTTATGAAGGAGAGCTAATTAAAAATTCGAGTTACAGAGGTACAAAACTGCTAAATTTACTTCCAGCAGCCACTGCAAAGTTGAGAATAGCTTTATTAATTTATTATTGACTGGGCAAATCAATACTTGAATTTCAAATGTTAATAATAAATTCTGTTCGCTAGGATATAGAAACCCGAACATTAATAGGGTCTAATAGAAATATATGTAAAATATAATTAATACAAATCTAAATTTAACTGTTGTAACCTGCACACCGGGGTTTAGACTAACAGAGGTCAGTCGAAAAAACTTTGAGATACAAAGGCATACTTTGACATCTGGAGGTAAAGTGAAAATTAGATGGCGACTTCTGTACTGAATTTTGAGTTATAGATGAAATTTTCGGATCACTTCGACTTACAGAGGTAAAGTGTAACCACAGAATTATTTCGACATATCTATGGTTTTTCTTGAACTTCGACAGGGTTTTCCAAGAGGATTGAAAACATTTCAAGAAATCGAGGATTTATATTTATCTAGGTTCGAATTATCGAGGTTGGAGCTAAAGAGAAATTGCCATTGATATGGAATGCATATATTTCAAATATTTGGAAATTTTTTGTATTATTTATATTAATAAAATATATTAGCAATATCATTTTTGCATAATATTAAAATGTTTATTATATCAACTCTTTTTAGGGTGGAATTTATGTCTTTCAAATATTTGATTATTACTCCGCAAGTGGTCTTGTTCTACTGTGGATCGCTTTTTTTGAAGCATTTGCAATTGGTTGGGTCTACGGTGCTGACCGATTCGTGAATCATATGCAACACATGATTGGCTACGAGATCTCATCGTGGATGAAGCTTTGTTGGAAGTACCTGACCCCAGTTTTAATGCTGGTAACTATATATTTAATTATGTATTATTATTATAATTTGTATTATTTTATAATATACATTATATATTATATATATATATATATATATATATATATATATATATATATATATATATATATATATATATATATATATATATATATATATATATATATATATATATATATATATATATATATATATATATATATATATATATATATATATATATATATATAATTCAGCTATATATATAATTCAAAATTTAATTATATAAAGCCACAAATCAAAGCCGGGTTAATCAAAGCCCTTTGAAAAGATATTCTCTGAGTCCATAAATTTCAAATTTTTAGAGGAATAACGAAATTAATATATCAGAAATAGAAAAAATGCAAGTGACTAAGTGGTTATTTTTAAAATATATTACCATATCAATGTTGTCACATAGAGAAATTTTGCTAATTATTACTAATTTGCTATGGGAAATGTATAAATATAAAGTTTTATTCGGTGAGATTTCTGAAAAAATTGGCAATGTGAAACCGGAATTTGTTCCCCTGAAAACATCCTTTACTTTGCGTTCGACTTTAAGTAAGCATGGATATTAGAGTGACAGTTATAAATACTTACAAATTACAATTTTGATTGAATAAGAAGCAAAAATTAATCAAACACCATTATTAACTTTTATTTTTACTTACTTTATTGAATTTTCTTATTAAAACAGTTTAATGCCGACGATGGCGCTAGATGGCAGATAAGTTTTTTTGTAATCTCAGTCTACCTTTCCATTCTATGTTTAAATTAATGTTTAAGTAATACCCATAAATATTTTAAGTGCTCTGAAAACTTCAAGCCGATAATGCCTTTGGAATTCACTTTGAGATTTATATTTCGGTAGCCATTTTTGGACTGATTTATTTTTAATGATGTGAAAAAAATTGGAATAATAAGGTCATAAAACCCAAACGTGGCAATAAAATAAAAACGTGCTAAGAATTGTGTCTTGTTCCCACGTATATTTAGAATTATAACAGAAAGTAGGGTATAAATTTGGGTGTATAAGGAAAATTTTGGTGTATAAGGAAAATTTTGATTTGATACTTAACCCATTGGTTACCCAATGACCAATGATATGTATAAAAGGAGGGTTGACAAATGAATATTGTAAAAAATGCGCTTCCAAAGTTGTGACAAACGCATTTAGTAGGCTAAAAATTTAATTTCCCTTGCTTATTTTAAACTACAGCTTAGAATTTTCAAAATAATAGAAAAAAAGGAATTTAGGATAAAAAGCTTTCAAAATCAGTCACTGGTCAAACTCAGAATATTCATATATCTATATAACAGGGAGTAAAATTAGAGGAGGGTGACTTGCGCCTTGTCCCCTCATAAGGGTAAAAGACCAAAAGAGTGTAAAAGGTTAAAACTTGGGTGTTGATTGTGTATGCCTATGCTGTTTGACCTATGTAATTGTATGGATGAGTAGGGTTAAGGCTTCATTCCAGTACATATCTAAATTAATTACTAATGTAGTCTCCCTTTTTTTTTTATGTGTGTGCTGTTCCATTGGTGATTTCTTTTTTCATTATAAAATTATGCACAAAAGATTATAGGTGGTACCGACAAAAGGCCAAACTACCATCAGTAAATATTTTATCAATACTCATCATTTTCAACTTAAATAGAGAAATTACAAGATACTACTTGCTGTGAGGCTAAAGCTTCATGATTGAGAAAGATCTAGATGTTGTAATACAACTAGATTTGGGCACCTGCGCAAATGTGGTTGTGCAGCACATGAACAGCACATGCTCACATTCATATTCCTTAAGTTCATGGTTAATTTTGTGAAAATAGTTGTTAAAAAACAGCTAATGAGGCCCAGCTGCATCATGAGGCTAAAACGCCAATGAAAAAAAACATACTTGCATAAAATAGTAGCTTCTTCAATAGGTTATGAAAACGGAAATTATCTTAAATTTTCGCCTCGAGGTGAAATCTTGAGACTCTTGACCTCATTCCAACCCTCATAATACAAACTGAGATAACCCTTATAAGTAGCTAGATAATAATGAGTTGCATTGATGGTGACCTCATCTATTAGACACAAACTTTGTAATGACAAAATTGCCATAATTTGTCAAAATATAATGGCCTTATAGCTGTAAATAGTGATGAAGACCACACTCCTTTCCATAATAAACGACAAGTAGAAAAATAGAAGATTTTATTTATTTAAGACAGTGGAACGCTATCTTAAATGAACATTTCATCCCTATATCCTAGGGCTGTCCTCAGCAAAACAAAGGGAAAAAATTGTAATTTAATTTTCTTTGCTGAGGTCGGCCCTTGAATACAGGGTCAAAATTATTTATTTAAAGTTGAGTTCAACTTATATAAAAAAAATAAAAAAAATCCATATTGTTCTACTTATTGTTTAGGCCTTACAGCTGTTAATGGCTCCACTTTGTTTTTAACAAAATTCAACTTCAAACTCTGGTAGCGACACTCAAGGGGGTTTGCCGCTCTTAGTTAGTGGCATTTATTGCACCCAAGTGCCGTAAGGAGGGTCACCAAAGCATTTATTGCTGAGCAGGGCTAAACACAATAATGCTTGTGTATTATATCATATATCAATCATTGCATGATTTTATTAATATAAAGTTTTATATAATGTTTTAGTTTTAAAGACTGTTCATTGTGTTTTGCAATGAAAGTTATGCAAAATATGAAGAAAATACGATTTATGACTCAAATGTGTGCCTTTCGATCAGAAAGATGTAGTTTCGGCTTGAAGAAACGGGCCTTTCCCTGGAAAAGCTCATAAAATTACGTGGTTTTACAACGAAATACGAAGAAAATACGATTCATTGAATCAAATGTGTTGCCTAGTCATGGCTCAAGGGATTAATCTACCTCCATTAAAAACTCTCAAAAATACTAAAAACTATCAATAACATAGATTATTAAATAATGTTTATTTATGTTTAGTAATTTGGTAATTATTATTTTAGGTTATCATTTCTGGTTTTTTGATCAACTACAAGCCATTGAAGTACAATAATACGTACGAGTATCCCCTATGGGGTCATGCTATTGGCTGGTCTCTCGCCCTGGTATCCATGGCCATCATTCCAGCATATATTGTCTATGCTTTCTTAACAACAGAAGGATCTCTGAAAGAGGTACATTCGACGTTTCCCACACTATTGCAATTTGTATTGCAATTTTTTTGTGATTTTTTTTCGCAATCTACTATTTCTTTATTTCTAGTCAATTCATAAAATAGAGTGAGGTGATGAACAAATCAAACTAGAGATTGCATAAAATCACATCAAAAAAAAAAGAAAAAGTAAAATCACTAATGCCAACGGCGCAAAGCCATGCTTACATTCGCTGGGCTGATCCTTCAAAATTCAAGCTTTACGTTTGGTGGCTGTCATTGTACCTTATTTCATGGCCGGTGCCTCGTAAAATAAAATTACTGCGTGAAAAAAAGGGTTTTATGCAATTTTTTGCCGCTATAAAAAATTTACAGTCCAATCGCAAAATACCGTATGAGGATAGACAAATACCACCAGAGATGACATGATATTTAGCAATATACGTACAAAAACACAATAACTAAAAGAACATTCTTGTCAGCGTAAAACCGTACTCACAGTCTCAGACGCTAGTTTCTATGTTTCCCATCGTTCTCTGTTTCATTATGCAATACATCGTAAATTAACATTATTGCGTAAAAAATATTGAAAATTTCATCCGTTTTAACGTATTATTTAATGATTTTCCAGAAAGATGCTTAACCAGTGTTGAGGGATAGCTATCCCTAATATCATTAGGGGTGAGTACGCTTGCCAAGGGAAGCAATGAATAAATGTTTTGATAAAATAATTGATAAGTTAAGTATATACTATTCAAGTCTAAACACATGCAAGTTAAAACTCATTGTGTATTGCAAAGTTACGGAGCGACATTACCATACGAATTGTTCATGGTATATTTGAAGGTAAAAATCTCATAAGTTTTCCCAGGAATGTCTAAAAAATCCTTTAATGCATGTGGATTTGTTACACCCGTTTAAACCCGTTAAAAATCCTTTAATGCATGTGGATTTGTTACACCCGTTTAAACCCGTTAAAAAATCCTTTAATGCATGTGGATTTGTTACACCCGTTTAAACCCGTTAAAAAATCCTTTAATGCATGTGGATTTGTTACACACGTTTAAACCCGTTAAAAAATCCTTTAACGCATGTGGATTTGTTACACCCGTTTAAACCCGTTAAAAAATCCTTTAATGCATGTGGATTTGTTACACCCGTTTAAACCCGTTAAAAAATCTTTTAATGCATGTGGATTTGTTACACCCGGTTAAACCCGTTAGAAAATCCTTTAATGCACGTGGATTTGTTACACCCGTTTAAACCCGTTAAAAAATCCTTTAATGCATGTGGATTTGTTACACCCGTTTAAACCCGTTAAAAAATCCTTTAATGCATGTGGATTTGTTACACCCGGTTATACCCGTTAGAAAATCCTTTAATGCATGTGGATTTGTTACACCCGTTTAAACCCGTTAAAAAATCCTTTAAACCCGTTGTGCTACAAAGCTGCAAAATTATTTTCTAATAAGAAATTTTAATAATAATAATAATAATAATAAATTTTATAAGTACATAATCAGTAAGGTTCGATCCTTCTTCAAATTAAATAAAAAATCAAGTTAATTCGACTGAAAGTAAGGATTAACATAAAGTCATAAAACGAACAGAAATTATTACGTGTATAAAGGGAGTCGCCCCCCATCAATAAATTGCTCTTTACGCTAAATTTGTTTTTTAGTTCTTTTAAAAGAGTTATTTATTCTCATTAAATGGACTTTGTGATTTAGGAGTCATTTTTAAAGAATTGGGACAAAATTCAAAATTTAGCGTAAAGACTGAGGTGTTAACAAGGGGGTGTCCCCCCTCACATACGTAATAACGTCTGTTTGTTTTAACTTTTAATGTTGCTCTTTACTTTCAGTTGAAAAAACTTGCTTTTTCTATTTAATTTCTGATCGTTTTTTGTATAATGCTAGGAAATCTGTCTCCCCTACATGGGAAATTCCGTTCCCCAATAAGAAATTCCTCCATGGAAAGATTCCCCAATGTAACCCCCCGACCCTCCACCCACCAGAAAAATCCCCCCTGAAAATGTCTATATACGTCCCAAAAATCAATAGGCTACTACATGTAAACAATGGGCAAAGTTTATAACTTACAGACTTTCCTTCTGGGACAGTAGAGTGTTAGCTTATACTCAAAGACATAGTTATTAGATTTTTCGACTATGTTGAGAAAAATGGCTATCTAAAAATTTTGATCAGACCATTTTGAGCAAAAGGCGTGGCAGGGGGCCTAGTTGCCCTCCAATCTTTTTTGCCACTTAAAAAGGGCACTAGAACTTTTAATTTCCGTTCAAATGAGCCCCCTCTCGATCTTCTACGATCACTGGTTTGATATGGTCACCCCTGTAAAAAACGAACAAAGAACAAATACGTATCCGTGAGCTTTCTTCTGGTAGAAAATGCAAAATTCCACCTTTTGTACATAGGAGCTTAAAACCTCTACAGTAGGGTTCTGCGGTACGATGAATTTGATGGAATGATTTTCATTAGTATCAGTTGATTTTTTTTTCTTTTTTAGGGGGGGGGGGCTTTCTCTCTTTCAAAAATCGGCCAAATTTTCTCAGGCTCGTAACTTTTGATGGGTACCACTAAATTAGATTTGTTTTACATATTTTAAATAAGCATCGGAATTCGATTCTTTTGATGTATCTATTTTTATTAGGACTCTATTTCTTCATTTTTATTTTAAATTTCTCATCTCAGAGAAACCTTGTGATCATACCGTCTATTCATCAGAAGCCAGTGATTCCCCCCCCAGAAAACACTTCCACAGAATATCCCCCCCTTTCCCTCAGAACTCCCCCCCCCCATTTTCCCCCAAAATAATTCCAGATTTTTATATATATATATATATTTAATATTTAGATATGCTTAGTAATTAGTAATTTAGTAATTAGTAATTTAGATATATTTAGTAATTTAGATATGCTCAGCAGGTTCACGGTAAAAGGGTCAATGTAAGGTTTACTGATTTACAGCAATATTATTTATAAATATGTTTATTTGATTTAAACTCAATTGTACGCATTTAAAATTTATTTCTTTTGATTATTTAATTTATTTTATTTGTTTGTTTTGATAAAAATTTCTCAGCTGAAAGAACAGATTTTTCCCCTCTTTCGAAACATAAGCAAGCAAAACATCCTCTTATAAAAGGCAGTTTGATTGGGAAACATGAACTCTGGGTGCAAAATTATCAGAATTTAGATTTAGCCAATATTGACGAATAGTTGATAGCTTTAGGCTGCTTTAATTCGTTTGTCGCGTGAAATTGGAAAGTACTTCTTGGGGTTTTGAGAAGGATAGATGATAAATGGGAACGTTTTCGAAAGACGTCACCAGTTGGCATAAAACTGTCGGTAACCATATATAGCATAAAAAAAGGGATAAAGATCCTCCTGAGCCACTGCTGACGCATAGGGCGTCGAGTCGACGTTTCAGTTGCTGAGTGTTTTTCACTGGGAGAAGTAGCAAGCTTGTCGCCATATATAGCATGCTGAACTCATAATTGGGAAAGAGTCATAATTTGTTTTTCAAGGGGTCGAATTGAGGATTTTTATTTTAAGACCAGGTGGCTAGACAGACGTAACGTCTGTTTTTTGTCATTTTGAAATCTTATGCGTTTTAAGCAATCAGTTGACTTTTTCACCAAGTCAGGCAGAGTTTTTGTTTATTACCGGTAAATTTGTAAAATATAGATATTCAAAAAAGAAATATGAATGCTAAGTGAGGTGGAATGGGCTTAATCCTTTATAGAAATCTTAAAACCCGATGCTTAGAAAATTATATATTTTTTTCCTTTTTTGTCAAACACTTGTCTAATTTTTAGTCGCCAGAAATACCCTCTAAGCTAATAAAAGCCGAAAATTGGTGTAGAACTAGAAGTAAATTCATGGGCCGATATCTGGAGATAGATAGGCTTATAGTGATTAAACACAGCTACATTTAAATAGTAAAATGGCAAGTATGTTCTGTCCTTAAATTGGCAATTGCATCAAAATGATCCCATGCCATTTATTGCTAACAAAACGAATGATAACAGTTAGTGATTAACAGTTAAGTTTGTTCTGGTTTTAAATGGGTCATAATAAAAATTCATAATATCATGTATAGTGTCCTTTGGAAGTATTTTTTCTGTTATTTAATTAATAACAACATAAGAGAATGAAGATGAGTCCATGAAGATATTCCTTTATGTAAACTATTTTTTGTAAATTTCAAACATCCTTTTGTTAGGGAGTTTTTACCGTTTAAGTTTATTCAACTGAAAATATTTTTTAGCCGTTATTGATTTGATGTCACCTTTTGTTTTCGAATACCTGAATTTGATTCCCAGTATCAGCGCTTTGAACTATAAAGTATAACCATTCAAGAAATATTTGTTTTCATTTTAATCCACTAAAAAATATAAAATGTTGATTAGTTTTTACCATGTTTATACTTTATTGTTTGACCATATTTACCATATTACCATATTTTATTATATTTACCATATGTACGTAGAAGCAACTAAATATTGGCTCTTCCTACTTGTTAAGAATGTGTAACGGGCTGAACTAGGGGGGGGAGTTAGGCCATCCTAGAGGGGGAAATTAGTTTTCATTTCCCCCTCTGGGATGAAGCTACTGAAGAATAGTTAATTGTCTTTGTGTACAAGTTTCTTCTGGAACTGAGACGAGTTCCTAGTTTTGTAGTCCTCTATTGTCTTAAAGCCCATGAAATAAATAGATTTATTAAACCAGTAAGTATTGGGTTGGAGGAGGAGCGTGCGTAGCTGTGTTGGCCTCAGGCGGCTTGGTGCTGCAGTGAGTTATTAGTAGTAGTAGTAGTAAGTATTGGCTTGTCGTTGCACAAAGTGAGGACATAGTAAAAGAAAATAGCAACAGTGTCGTAACAGAAAAATAGCAAACAGGAAAGAAAAGGGGAATAAAATAATAAATAAAATAATAAATAAAATAATACAAAAATTATATTTTAATAAAATCACTGGTTTCTGAAGAGAATTACGGATCTGAAGTACGAGTCTTTTACCTACGCCCCATTGGCCGAATCGAACCTGTGAGGGCCTTCTGTCTGAGAGATATATATTTTTCAAATATTGTACTTTTCTAATTTAAGGTTTATGGTGTAATTTAAGGTGTAGTTTAAGGTTTAGTGTGAATTATGCGATTCTGTGGAGCTGCTGTGCCTTGCACCGAAAGGGAAGGGCATTTTGTTGGATTCATTAGTTTCAGGTGTTCTGATTCACCACGCTGTAAATATAATTCAGTTCAGATTTTTTCTTAGAGGCGGATGATCTGAAATTATTTGAAAAATTAGAAAAAATGCAAAAGTTGGGAACAACGAAGTAAGTGTAAGTGCAAAAATTTTAATTGGACAGATAGTCAAAATTAAATTATAGTAACTGAATGATAAAATGATAATGCTGAATGATTGACAAATTATCACCTTTTGTTGCAACATTAAAACCAAAAGAGTTTGGGTCCATCCTTTTGGTGTATTAAATTAAAAAAAAAAACAAGTTTTTTTAACTGCAAGTAAGAAGCGACATTAAAACTTCGAACAGAGATTGTTCCGTATGTGAAAGAGGTTGTCCCCTTCTCAACGCCTCGCTCTTTACGCTAAAGTTTGAGTTTTTGTCACAACTCTACTTTTTAAAACAATAAAAAAATATTTTCTAAAATAAGGCAGATTTTTCTCAGGCTTGTAATTTGATGGGTAACTAAACTTGATGAAACTTATACATTTGAATCGGCATTAAAATGCAATTCTTTTGATGTAACTATTGGTATCAAAATTCCGTGTTTTAGAGTTTTGGTTACTATTGAGGTGGATCGCTCCTTACTACAGTTCGTTATCACGAACTGTTTGAATACTGTCTCCGGTCCGTTGAGTTGACCATTATCTGAATTGACTCGCAGTTCGAACAATGTAATACGCGCCAAAATAATTATTGAGCAATTACTCTGAATTGCACGCACGCAATAACAATCGCATCTCGGAAAATACTTTTTTTTTTGTGAATGAAGCTCATGTTTTAAGCCATCGAAATGAAATAGGAAAGATTCACATGCCCCTAATGAAAAACGGCAAGATTTTTACCTCCAACCCTTTAGTAAGTTGAACCAGCGTAATTTAGACCCGCTTCAAACTAAATCGACGTACATCATATGATCGCCAGAAATATGGCGGCTTCATTTTTACCACTGCTGCTGTTGAACTAATATCAGTCGCAGTTCAAAGTGGTTGTATCTCTGCCGAAACTGCATTCTCGTCCAAGTACGATTTTTTATACTAATATTATTTACAGCAATAGAACCTTGATTTATAAATCGTATTTGTCTTCGTTGCTTACTATGCAATGTGTAGATCGATATGTCATTAGAATGGTAAGTAGATTATATTTATTCTAAGGAACTGTTTTATTGATGATTATGTTTGATTTATTTTGGCATATATTGAATTTAATTGTAGCTTTTAGATATATTCGAGTAACAATTCTAGAAGAACTTATCTATTTTTTTTAATCCAAAATTATCATATGAAAAAATGTAAAGTAGGACTTTTTATTGGATTTTGTAATTTTTATGTAATTTTTAATTACATAATTAATTTTTTTAATTAATTATTAATTATAAATTATTATTAATTAATTATAATTAATTTTAATTAATTTTTGTAATTTAATGTAATTTTTAATTAAATTGAAAATTGTAATAAATTTTTATTATTTTAATTGTCAGCTTGTAAGCAGAAGAGTTGCTAATGATTTTAGTATCAGGTAAATATTTTTAGTATAAGGTTTTCATTCTTATATTTTTTCAAATTCTATTAAAAATTTTATTCAATATAATTATAATTTATTTTACAATTCGAATTATAATTTACTTTAATTCTAAATTATATATTTAAAAAAGATTTATTTAATACTATTTCAAAATTATTTATCAAAATTTATTTAAATTTCATTTATTACAATTTTAATAAGCTTTTTAGTTTTTACATAGACAACTGAAAATAATGTAGCAACTTCCTAACCTATAAATGTTTCTAACAAGACCACAGAAGTGGCTTCCAGCCTATTATTTCTTGGTACTGAAATTCTTAAGCAGAATTCATAGTTAAATATTTTGAATAAGCTTGCATGAAATCAAAGTAGATTTTTTAAATTTTTTTGTGCAAAACTTGAAAATAAGGCAGTGATTTTTAATCAATAGAATTCATTTGGAGATACCCTTTTGTGTTACCCTGTGGAGATAGGAGCTAGAAGCTGCGAGATAGGACTAGATCTTTCAAAGTTGTGGATTGTTGGGGTTTCAGTAACTCAGAGTTCAGCAGCCTTTCTATGAGGTAAACAAAAGGCAAATTACTAAAAAAGGTATATTACTATCATTTAATTTGACTGAGAATAATGGGGGATAAAAATAAAATTAGAGATAATCAAAATTTGGAATAAAAGGGTCTCTGAATTTCTTAAATAGTTCATGACCTTTGTGTTTAAAAAGCGGGAAAAATTCGAGATAGACTACAGGTTATTGCTTAATTTGATTCTACTGGGGAAACATCTTTTCTGAATACTGAAATTTGTTGTCTCATTGTACAGGGTATTTCTCCTAAAGAAATAATCATAATAAAAATCGAGAAAAAATGGCGTGGCACTAACCGAAATAGATGCACATCGAAGAACTGATGATTTAGCCTTCCGCGTTATTTATAATCGCTAAACCTACGCCTCCACGCTAAAGTTTGGCGATTACCCTTTTGGCATATTAAGCCTGCTATAAAACCTAAAGAGATGGGCTCTTCCCACTGCAAAGGGCATTCAAAAGACAGTACGTGGCCCCAAAGATAAAAAAAAAACTACAAAAAATTACTAGGGGATATCATTAGAATAATGTCAAAGTTGGATAAACTACATAAAGAAAATATTGAAATTGACTTTGCACCTCTTGAGACTAAGAGATTTAACAGAAATTGAAAATACCTTTATTTGGTTGTCTGGATGTGCTTTGAGGTAGTATGCGTGTCAACCCAGCATTTTCAACTTTGATGTGTTAACTAGAATCCATGTCTATAAGTACTTCCTCTCTTAAAAGATATGCTAGACGGCAGTGAAGTTATTGAAATGGAATTTATTCGAATTCTTTGTCTTCGCATTTATGTACGATTATAACATTACAAGCAAACTGAGGGCCGCTAGATGGTAGTAGTAATGTTCTGTCCGGTTGGAGTTGCTAGACCAACTACTCTAGTATAGTCCATGGAGTAAAAACGAGCTACCTTTAGTGAACTCGTGGTTCCCTTTTGCGGTGGAAAACTTTATCGCAAACAAAGGATGAAAATCTATCCAGGCAAAGTATTTGACCTACTGGATTGACTATACTTCGACCAATTACGGTAATCAATTGATTTTCTTCCAGAGGATTCGCTATCTAACCACCCCTCAGTTGGAGCTTCGTCCTGAAGCCATCGCAGAGCAAAGCAATGGACATTTGGAACTCACTATAATTAAGTAATTTGTACACTTAAATTTGACAATTAAATTAGAAAATAGACAAATTTTATTTTTAGAAATTTGACTAAAAGTAAAAGTTTTTATTATTTATTTAGTTACACGAATGTTAGCACTTTGAAAGTTGCAATTTAATGTCGGTATTCTATTTTACTTGTCCAGGCTTTGGTCTTCTTAGAAGGTTGAAATATATAATATTTAATGATGAACATTATATTAAATTAATTGTTATATATTTATTGTTTAATAGTGCAGGTAATATCAATGTGTATCCTAGTTTGATGCCACTTAATTTTGACAATAAAAGTCTGACGCAGTCTCGGCATTTTAGGTACTTAAATCGTATATGACTTGCAAATAAATATAATTCATGTTTAAACTGAACTTGAAAATAATATAAAAATTTAAGAAGTTTAGGTTTAGGAAGTGTAATGACTTTCTTTGGTTTTGTTTTATGCGGAACTCTCACCTTAGGCTCACACACAAGAAGTTGCTGAGATAGACAATTTTTGTCAGTCGCGGCAATTGGCAATTTTTTTGCCTTGTTGGATTTTCGCATTGGTCAATTTTTATCCGCGAAAAATTTGAAATTAAAGCACGTGAGAAGAATGAATCAAGAAGATCCTGTTGTCCTGGATACCTGCTCCCATGCTTTTAGCAGTAGCACTTTTGTGACCTTTTGCCTTCTGTTCATATATTATAGAATTAAACTGAACAGCCATTATCAGCTTCTCAATAATATTATCAGCATCTTCTATTATGTTCTGTTGCGCGCAGAAAATTACTTTAAAAATTGCTTCGTCGCCCGATTTAAGTTGAATTTTTTCAACTCTGCGAAGTTGCTCAACGGAGCAACTAAAATTGCTCCAACTTACAACTAAATCGCGGCGATGGGCGATTTTTGCTTTTGTGTGAACATGTGTGTGAACCCAGAGTTATGTTTGGGATGCATTGCGAGATGCATGAAGCAGCATAAAAAAGGGAAAAAGCTTTATTAAAAAAGAGTATCTGTTATTTTACTGGTAAATTAACCGAAAGGGAAATTCCTGCCCTATTGTTCCAGTTTAATAAGTCTGCTTTAATTCCATTGGTTTATTTTTGCGACTTATTTCTACAACCTAATCACATTAATTCTTATATCAAAGGTGAAAAATAGCTGCCCTCTTTATAAACCGTGTTTACTAATACCTCAGGTTAAGTGCTACTAAACAAAAATCTGACTGGCAAGGAAACAATTTCTAGGAATAAAAATAATATCGCCTTTAAAAACCTGATTCTTTCTTTTGACTGAAACATTAAGCCAATAAGAACAACGAACATTTTTGAGCCGCAAGGTTTTTGTGAGAAAACTCTCTGTGGTGCAACCTTCAAATGGTAGAACCCACGATGCTGGTATTTGGTGAGATTTACTGATTTGGTGCAATGCTCTTGGATGCATATATTGTCAGAAAAGCATTTGTCAGCATTTTACAGTGATCAGTTGTTTCTGATGTTTTCTGAAATGTAGGAATCTAGGAAATGATCCTAAGGGTCTTGTGAAACGGGAATGGGATCAATTCAGGTTTTGCTAGGTTAATGACATAGCAGGTAGCTTCTGGGTAGCTTCTAGGCATCCTGTTAAAAAAAGATTTTCAATAGTGAGCGGTTTCTTTACGTTAGGACAGCCCCTAAATTCTCGTGCTTGAAGAGTTTTTATGCTCAATAGGTTTAATTTGAACTTATTGGACTTCTTCTGGGTTTTACTTTTGCTAACTTCAGCAAATCAAATGATTTAGAAGTCAAAGTATTTTTTGCTAAGTTTCAAAGGAAAACGTAAGTGCCCAATTAGTATTTAATTTATCGCTGGTCCATCCCTTTGAGCCTTCTTGTTCATAATCATCAAGATTTTCTTAATAATTTACAATGTTTATTTTATCTATTTATGCTTTTTTGTCAAATTTTACTGATTTCCACAATTTTTCTTCCATGTTAGTAAAATTATTTGGAATATAATAATGTCTGCATCCCTAGTAATGTCAGTCTTTATCAAATTCAAGACTTTAACAAAGTATTTTCACTAAAATGTATGTAACTGAAATATTCGTCTGAGAGATTTTCTTCTTCTTCATTTTCTTCTTCTGTTTTTATTTTACTTTCATTTCGTAAAAAAAAAAAAATAATACGGCTCGAATTGTATCCCATTGGTACCTCATACGTTGGTACACCTACTAACAAAAGCTTGGATTTTAACGGATTTGGTGGTGAGTTCGTAAATCATAAATCAACTAATATAGCCTTTTATTGACACAAATATGCAAATGCATAAACTGTATAACTTTCTGAACCGCAACAAAATGTAGAATATTGGTTTGATCTTTCATAAAGGTAGTGTTGCCTGGGAGTAGTCTCCGAAGACCAGCCAGGAACACTCATTCTATCAGCAAATGGTACTTATTTTGATAGCCTGACGCTTCCGTGTATCTTGTGTAGTGTGCTTTCCTTTTTCTACATCGTATGCCGCAGTTATGGCCTGTTTTATCCAATAAGAAATGGTTCAAGTCGCCACCTCTTGTGGTGCTGTTTCAGAAAAGGAAATGAGGAACCTTTTCCACCCTTTTCTGATCAAGATATTAGCCGATTGCTGTTCGTAGGTCGATGACATCCTCACTAAACACAAAGCTGGATCTACATCTAGCGCAGGCAGATGGATAGAAGAAGGTGTCTCATGAGGCTTCAAGGTTTCAACCTTCCTTTCACTATACCAACCGACAAACACTTGGCACTTTCCATTGTACAATTTAATGGTAGATCGTCACTGGGGCCAGGCAATTGTGCGGAAGGATTCCTTAGTGAATCTTCTCTTTTTGAGTTCACGCTTGATATCTTCCAGTTTTGTAAATTTAGCTTCCTTAGTGCTGGGTGGTGAAGTTGCCTCTGCTGAAGGAAATTGGCCTCCGAGGGGTATAGGCAAGTCTATTAGCAGGTTGAGAATATTCGTGTACGAAGCTCCGCGAGGCCATCTCGAAGCAATTAGCTTTATTTGGCAGTTCACAGACTTTTGACCCTTCTCCAGAATCTTTAGATTTAGGGCAAATGGACGAATAAGGTATAGGTGTGTATGTTTGACCAATCATGGACTAGGGCATCTGTGTCAATCGCAAGAGAATCTGAAAATGGTGAGAAATACACGCCGATCTTCTGGTTCAGTCGATTCATGAATAGGTCTACTTCCGACAATCTGCACTCTTTTGACAGGGCTCTGAAGACACCTTCGTTGAGACTCCATTACGTGGGCATACATTTTCCTTCTCGTGACAGTGTGTCAGCTACTAGATTGAGTGTCCCGACGATGTGTCTTCCCTAAAACTGAACGTTCAATGACATCGTAATCTCGAACAGCCTTATGAATTCCTCATCTAGGGAGAAATAATAGGTTACGCCCTCTTTGTTTTGTAACTGACTACTGTCGAGCTGTACGTCACTACCATGACTGCTCATTTCTTAGCTTCTCCGCTAAGGCTTTGATTATGTTGGCTATGGGTCTCATCTCAAGGCAATTTATATGAAGAGATTTCTCGTCTGAAGACCAGGTCCCCAAAGTGACTGGATTTAGGTTCTCTAGATAGCCACCCCACCTGTTAGTTGAGCTGTTGGTGGATATTGTTTCGGAAAAAATAGGGGGCTTGAGAGTAAGGCCTTGATTCAGCCAATCTTTGTTCAGCTAAGGTGAAATTGCCTCTTTCATCTCTGTCGTAATTGGCATATATAAATCCATGTTGTTCCATGTCCCACAACCGCAGCATTAGTAACTGACATTTCTTAAGATGTATTCTGTTGAAAGGAATTACTCTCGAGCCTGTATTGATGAGTCCAGCCAGCTTCATCAGTTGGCTTACTCAGAGGCGCCATTTTGGCCAAATCTTGGGGTGGGCATGAACTCTATCTTGCCCCCCCCCCGACTCAGTTCTTATCGCGTAAGAAAAAATGTTTTTCATCGGTTGTGGCAGAACATGATCGAATATTCTAAGTAAAAACGCATTTTCAGCACCCGTGTGTTGCTTGCAAATGTACTGTAACCGAATGTGGAACTCAGCCACACTGACCTCTAAGATTAATTATAACATCGAAGATCACAATCAAGGAGGTTAAGTGATTAAACTGAAAGTGGAAAATTCAACCAGACTACAGGCTGGCCTTCCTCAGCGAGAAACTTTCTTATTTATGTAAACAATGCGTCGGTGAAAGTAATCTTCATTAACATGCTGAGGGTTGTAACCAAAATCTCGGTTTTCCTTCAGCAGAAATCTTACAGATCAAATATATTTACAAAAAGGAAAAACATAACAAAAGAAAAAATATTACAACACTCAAGGTAACAAGGGGAACCGCTGAGGTTTCATCTTTGCAAAATCGTCAACAAGCTGGTCGTAGTCCAATTTTTTACTAAATCCTTCTCTGCAAACATCAAAAGGAGGTGACTGAGACGATCGTCTCCTGTTGTAGACCGCAGGTAGTTTTTCACCATTTCTAGGCTAGAAAACAAACGCTCATTGCTCGCTGTTGTCACAGGGAGTGTGGCAGCAATACGGAGTACTTTAATTACTTTTGAGTAAGCCACTGGTAATGCCTGAAGATGGCCGACAATGTCTAGGAAGTTTTCTGGCTTCTTCTCCTCATCCAACAGGAAACGCTTGGCAATACGAGCTCGAGATTTGAGAAGAATGTCGTCGATATCCAGCTCGCCGTAAATAGCAGAGAAACTCTTGAGCAACTCTGTGTCCATAAACTTGGTCGAGCTTGGACCCAAGGCTTCGAGTGCGCTCAGCACTGGCAAGTTATCTGTGAACTTTCTGTCAAATTCGGCTAGTAAACGGTCGAAAGTCTCGGAGTACTCTCGCTTCATTTCATCCACCAAAGTAGTTGTCCGATTTCCAGATTGGACGAAGCTCTTTCCTAGTGTCGAAGTTTGTCACAAATTGTTTAAGATACTTGGTGATCTTTTGAGTTCTAATGCTAATTGCTATTAATACCTTTATATTTACCTAACTAAAAAGCTAATAGGCTTAATGATGTAAAGTCTTCTACTTCTCTCTGTGCTCTCGTCTTTAGAGGCCTAGGAAATGGGCATGTGACAGAACTTAAGACTTTTATTATGAATATAACCTACTTTCAAAGTTTACAATGATTAATAGCAAATAGCATAATTACCCCAAGGGTCGTCATGTAATTACGCTCTTTGGTTAATAGGCGTGCAGTAATTTCAAATCAATTGAACAGAATGGATAATTATGGCCGGCAAAGGGCCCTTTGTGGTGGAAGCTTGGGTCCCCCTGGGAAATCTGGGGTGGGCATTTGCCCACCCCTGATCCCCCCAAATGGCGCCTCTGGGCTTACTGAGATATATGATTTTTCTAATGCTGCCTTGATTGCTTGGATCAAGTTTTAAATCTCTTCCGAGGTTACGTAGACCTCTTTCCCTCCAAGTATATCAGAAACGTAAGAAATATGATCCGTCGCATAGGTTGCAGGTCTGATTTCTTGCTCAGCATGAACCAAAATCTGTGCATATGAGTCATCATGGTCTTTACATTGCTTTGCACTACCGAATTTTGGTGATTATACAGAAGCCAGTCGTCCATGTAAGCATGCAATGGGATGACTTTAAAGTGGCAGTAGCTCAAGATGACATAATTCCCAAGGCAGAAAACGACTGGACTTGGTGCTAGTCCCAAAGTAAGCACCTTGAACTGATAGATTTGGTTTCTGAAGGTGAACCTTAGGTATTTACAACGACTCTTGTGAATTCTGATATGCCAGTAGGTGTCTTTCAGATCTATTGACACTGCCCCATTTAATTCCTGCATTGCAGCTAGTGTTGTGGCCTGGTCTTTCACTTTGAAAGTTGTCACGTCTAAGAATTGATTTAGGCAAGATAAGTGTATCTTGGGCATCAATTCTTGTTTTCATTTTTTTGGAACCAGAAATTCAACTGTAGAATCCTGGAGGCGACTGAGTTTGGATTTCCTCTATTACAGCTTTCTTTAGAATTAAGGCAATCTCTGATTCCAAAATTAAAAACTGATTGCTTGACATATTTGATTCGTGGATTGGGTCGAGTACAAGAAGAGGATGTTTTTTAGGTCTAGACGGTAGCCTTCTTTGATGACAGTTCTCTACAAAGTGAGACAAAGGATTTCTTCCGAAAGGAGGATCTTGAATTGGTGCCAGGATCAAGTCATTGAGTATTTGACTGTTTTCTTCCTCCATTCTTCTGGGCTACCTTTGAAAATGAAGGTAAGACCTTTACTTATACTGAGCTGTTGAAGAAGGGTTGGAAAACTGTCTACTTTCAACCCTGTATCACCTCATTCAATGTGCCAGATCCTTACAGTCGGTGGAAAGCAGGAACTCAATTTCCAGAGATGATGACCTCAATTCATTTCTAATCTTTTGAGCCAAGGCAGGAATTGATTTCAAGACATAATCCCTCAACATGAGCATCACATTTGAGCCCCTTCTAGAAAGAATATTTGAAAGATATTGCTGACATCTAATGATAGATCCCAAGGGGTTCGTCACTTTTGGAATAGTGTCAGGAGAGACGCTGTCTGCCTTTAACATTTTTATGACAATACCTAACATGATGTCACTGTACAAAAGCATGCTCAGAGCCACTCATGTAGAAGACTCTAAGAACAAGAATAAGTTTCTTTAGACTGATATGAAATTTTTGTCCTCTACTTGTCCGGTTGGTGACAACAGATTGAACTCTGGGCTGGCATGTGGTTCCTGTGAAGCTAAAGGTGCGTCGTGATATTCATAAGCTCTCGCTAACAAGATGCCGAGGTGGTCAAAGAAAGTACCACGTTTTGTGAATGACTTATTCTTTCTTGTTGACTGCAGTTCTTCCGAGTGCTGCTTGACGAAGTTTTTTCAGCATTGGGGAGAAATGTAACATGATAAGCTGTTTTCTCTCGAATGTCCCAATTGCAAAAACTAGCTCTGCCACCAACCAAGGCCGTTGGATAGTTGTGGTAGGCCTTGGGAAAATGGTGTCACCCAGTACTTTGTACACAACACCAAGCAACTCTGCCATAGAGATCTAGTCATCTGATCCGTGGTCAGTGTCTACTGTCGACTGTCCGTCATCGAAGTGCAAAGCATTGTTGTCCTCATTCTCTGAATTTCCATAATCTTTCTCTTCTCACTCCCTCGAGGCCATTGTTGAGGGTACCTCACCCCCGTTAGTAGTGGAGGTGTGGTAACGTACGGGAAGGGATGTTCCATCATTTTGTAAACAAGCAATCTGTGAATTCATATTTTGTATTTCATCCTGCAGTGACTTAAACATATCCAAAACTGCTTCTTGATTGTTCATCTACAGAAAGTTAAATTTTATGAATACAAATACACCACATTTATTGTGATTTGTTTATTTTTTCGTTTATTTATTTATTTTTATTTTCTTAAATATATTTAACCAACTAAAATGTACTACAATATAAAGTTTTATCCAATTATAAAATATTGATAATTAGACGCTTGGACTAATCTTAGCTGCATTCTCCAGAACAACTTATGTCTTGCCAGAACAGATCTATAGGACAATGCTGTAGGCGTTATAACCTTATGTAATGACGACATGTATGTTCCAGGCGCTATGCACTTATTTAATGGCAGTCTGTACTTCCTAGGCGTTATGATCTTATGCAATGACGGTCTGTGCGCTCTAGGCGTCATGACTTAATGTAATAGCTGCCTATACTCCCTAAATGTTATGACCTTATGTAATGACGGTCTGTGTGGCCGAGGTGCTATGACCTTATGTAATGGCATTATACCATACCATAAACACTGGATATACCACACCTAAACTGTTAAAATACAAATAATTACCTGGCATACTAAGCACCAGGCTTATACATAAATAAAATTATGGAATCATTTTCTTATTCTAATTTTAATGCGCAGAATTAAATCCAAAGAAATTACCTTGGATAGTGTCTATCCTTTTAACCCTTTGTACCACAAAACAGAAACTGGTCTGATTTAGCCATGTGAGGGGAATTAGATTGTTATAGAGACATTTTTCGCAGCAATTTTTGGTGTCTTAACTCTGCTTTTCTTTTGCAAAACTGGAGAAGGCTTTTGGTAATAGATGTACCAGCGTATGAAGTAATGGTGACTCCAAATCCAGTTTATACGCTCATGACCAGGATTATCAGATCGTAATGGCAAATTCAAATTTAGAATCCGGATCACTAATTTAGAATCGGATTTGTTAGCAATAAAGATCTCTATTGTTGATCGAAGTTCTTCGAATCAATTTTCTATTATTTCATATTTTTGCTTCTCTATAACAAATGAGACTTGAAATCGAACGAGGATTTGTGCATTTTGAAAAAATAATTACGCAAATTCCCAATTGTTTTTCTTTTATGATACATTGTAATTGAAGTTTAAGTGGATAATTGGAAAAATATCTGAAATTTTGAGATTTTTTGACGGGAGAGGATTCCCCATTGGTTTTGCCAATGGTCTTTTGTTCACGTTCCGACCAATCCCTGCTGCTCCGCTCAGAAAATTCTAGGAAATATCGTAAAGAAACCAAGATTTTGAGGAAGGTCAAAGGGTCCAAATCTGCCTCCCTCGTGTTAATATTAATATTAATACCTAACCAGCAAAATAAAGGTACAGAAAGGACAATCAACAGTAGAATTATGAGGAAAAAGGAGGGGAATGCCAAATAAAACATGCTAACGTCTACTTATCTTTAAAAAAGAAAAACTGTGTGAAACAATCCGTAATACAGAATGGAAAAGACTGCTTTTAGCCTTCGCTGTCACAAATAACAAAAACAAGAAGAACAATAGGGAATTCTTTTCGCAAGAGAGTGGGAAACTAATTAGAATGAATATTTCGACCCTGTGTCCAAGACATAGGACCCTGTGTCCAGCAAGACATAAGTATATAAGAAGAAAAACTTAAAACAAGATACAATCAATGTAACTAAAATGAATTATTTTTTTTTAACAGTCCCAGCATCCTTACTTCAGCGGAGTTCAACAAGAACTGATAAATAAATTGTGATGAAACGAGGCAATTCATTGAGAATGATTAAAAATACGTTTTTAGCGTTAATCTTGCTTTTTCGGCTGTTGATCTCATAGGCCTATTTGTGACAGGTTCTGTGTTAGTATCTTTTGGTTTTTTATAATATTTCCTAAGATCATTTTTAATTAAATTTGTGTATAGAGCATTTAGTGAATATTCCCCCAAGTCCCTATTTAAGGAAATATTATTGTTAATCTTAAGTCTGATTTTAGTTGCTACTCGAAGTACTTGCTTTATGTTTAGGTCATTGCTAATAAGGGCGGATTTTTCAAAAAGTATTTTGTGGCTAAGATTTTCGAACACATGGCTGCTTAAAGCAGACTAAAGCTGCTTAAAGCAGACTTTTGCTTAAAGCAAAAGAAACAGAAGCGATATTAGAATTAAAAAGCTTTGATGATATTATCTTTATGCTGTTGTAGGCGTTTCTCTAAATTCCGGAGAGTTCTTCCCACATAGAATTTGCCACAATCGCATGGTATTTGATAGACCCTTCGTTGGTGAATAACTGTGGTTTTATCTTTTCCAGAATTTAAGTGATTTATGATTTTCAAATTGTTGGTACATACGACACTCAGATTATTTTGTGTTCAAATTTTTTTTTAATTCCAAAGGATTTTTGGGATGTATTGGAGGTAAATTATATTTGAGGGCTTGTCGGGATTCTCACATGGTAAATTACCATTGATTTTACGGAATTGTCTTTTCAGTCTACTGTTAATTGTATTATTAATAAATGAAAGAGGATACCCATTTACAAAAAGTATGTCCCTGATGATGTCTAGTTATGCTGTGCTGTAGGAATCAGAACAAATATTCAGCAGGGCACGATCGACGAGAGAGATTACGACAAATCTTTTAACTTGTGGAGGGGTGGCTTGATTTAAAATGTAAATATTTATTGTTTTGCATTTTCTAGAGTTAGAGTTGGTTAGAGGGCTAAAAGGCCAGATAATGAAAATTCTAAGATAACCAATTTATTTGTACAGTCTAAAAGACTTAACTAGAGGACTACACTTCGACCTCTTGAAAATCAATGAAAATTGCATTTGATCATAGGCAGCATAAATAAGGAGTCAGTATGTTTCCATTATTCAGAACACACCCAAGAATTTTGCTTTGTTTAATCTAAGTAAATCAATTTTTCTTCTCATGTTATCTGCATTTTATTAGAGTTAGTTTCACCCCCACGCATTTTCACTATTTACTCTCCCTCACTCCCACTTGCTAGGCTGATAAAAGTTAGATTCTTGTGTATATTGTAAATTATGGATGTATTTTTAGCGCAATAATGGTTCTTAAAAGGGAGGGGGAGAGGCGTTACATAAAAAAATATTTGTCCCCTGTTTTTTCGGTATATATTATTGACTAATGTTTTTCTAATAAAACAGTTTTTGCAAATAATCCCCTCGGCTGTAGCCAGCCATCATGTTAACCACTTCACTTTCTTAATTCTCCTCATCACTGCCATTGAAAATCGCAATATTCAAATTTAGATACCTCAAGTGTCTTGGGTACCCAAATTAGCAGGTGATTCCACCAACTTTAGATTCAAAGAGGCCTGACCTGGTTATAGTGGAACTGACTTCAGTTTTACTGCGTAGTTATACTGAAAAATAAGTAGGGAAGTACATATTACTATTTCTCTTACGAAAGGAAATTGGCGAAGTTAGAAGTTGGGCGACATTAAATTGCATACAAAACTTACTGCAAGTGCCAGTAAGGAGTGACCATAAGTGCATTAACATATAGAAAACTCCTGGCATTATATTTTTTCACAAGTTCTCATCGGTACTTTACAGATGGTACCTAAGAGAATGGGTAACTTATAAGAGTGGTAAAAGGTGCTAGCTTCGACCAAAAAATCAACGCCTTTTAGCACTTGACAACTCTTAGCATTTTTTCTTGCTTTGTAGTTGGTTTTCTATCAGGAACTGAGATCAGACACTTATTACTACGCTAATCTTTACCTACTAAACAAATTGAATCAATTCTATTTATTATTACAGTAAAAAAATGTCAAGAGTCACCAAACGCTAGAAGGCGTTGAGGGTCATTTTTGTCGACAATAGCACCAGTCTTGCTCTTGCAAGTTACCCATACTCTTTGGATACTACCAGCAAAGGTCTCTAAAGGTTCTTTTTGGAGTTTGAAGCAGTTGAAAAGAGATCAAAACAGGTTCTTTTAGTCTGGCTCACTGTATATACATTTATGCAGTATAATCAAACTCAATAACTTTTGGCTTCTACATTATCGGCACGTGCAAACAGCTCCTTCCATTTCATCTGTCATCAGCAGTCCAGTGTATATTACCCTGGAACACGTATTTTAGCTGAAACTTTCCCGATTTTTTTTGAAACCAACTCGAGACTTTGAAACCAATTTGTAATTTTTACAAACATCTAATATTAAAATTACACTAGTAATTACCGATTTTTATATATGTGTTGGAATAAATCAATTTAAAATTAGATTCTCTAAAAGTTAGTTTTATAAAGTTAGCCAAGCTTTGCATTCAAGAGAAATCCGACTTGTCTACCCATGAAAAAATCTAATGTCGCTTATGTTTCTACTTGTTTAAATCTTCTCAGGAGCACTTGCATCTCGGTACAGCTTTGTCTAATGGTTGAGATAGGGAATGATTGTACTGTATAGATTTATATACAGAGGTCTTGCTAAATAAACCAATTGATTCCATTATTCATTCTGTGATTCTGGTTAGATACGTGACGGTGGCTCTTTATTTGCTCGTGTATTTCAATGCTTCTTCTGTATTATCTGGTATATACTCATAAACCCATCAGTTAAACCCATTGTAAAACCCATCAGTAAAGTCAGGATAAGCCCAGATGACGCATTCTCAGGCACTGGTTAAACAAAATACTAATAGTAATAAAGCTAGAAGGAAACGAATTAAAAGCCACTAAAATGGAGGTGGAGGAAGGGTTATATTTTTTGTATGAAATAACTAGGAGAGAAACAAAACTCCCTGTGACCATTATTATATCTACCTTAGTCAAAACTAACCTGGCTCTAACCAAGATTAATCCCTGAAGTCAGAAACAGGAGGTGAACATGCTCTAAGGATTCACTTAATTACCAAAAATAGTAGTAGGTAAGCAGGATTTTGAGCGTAATATCTAGGTGAATGAAAGGCATTAGATCCCCAGTGGCAAACCCCTACTGCCAACCTAAGGGAGAGGAAGTTATTCCAGTAAAGCGAAGAAGCACCTACAAGTCCGACTTTTGAAGTCCGCATACGATCTCGCCTCCCGAGTGCCAAAATATGCTAGTTACATTAGCCAGTGCCACCTGTTGATGTCCCGGGGGCCTTTGGACACAGGTGGGTGTAATATAAGGTGAGAATTAGCAAATAGCTACTGGGCGAGCCTCAAATTAGATGTAATTAGGTTATATAACAAAATAATTACCACTTTCTTTCGGATACTCCCGTTGTTTTTGAATGCATGAGATAACGTTATCTCTTAGGATCTTAACTCGTAATTTTGTAATATCTGTGTTCGATATCTTTCCTTTGCTCTCTTAACCTTAACATCCACATTAGGACTTAGTAGACTAATCCATCACTCTCCTTCAGACCGCTATACAAGTCGTTAATCAGACGAATCGACGTAAAAAAAACTAAGCATGAACGAGAGACTCTAAAAATCTCCCTTGTATTGATCGTTCTTGTAGCTTTTGTTGTACTGCTCCGGCTTCTAAGAAAAATGAAACATTCTACCCAGTTACCCAATCATAGATTTTGATATATATATATATATATATATATATATATATATATATATATATATATATATATATATATATATATATATATATATATATTATATATATAAACATTAATATGCGTACAACCCTTGTCCCTCTAAACAATTTGAGCCCCTACCAGCACAGACCTCTGGCTGCCAACCTTTTATCATGCTGACACAGAGTATCTATTAAGTGTATACCAAATATCTCAGTTCAGCATTATTGCAAGCTTCAAAATCCGTCTTATCAGATGATTTGCCTTCCTAAAGATTGACGATATCCAATGACATTTCGCTGGTGGAGCGTTATCCAGTCCAAGTGCGGGCGGAGCGTTATCCAATCCAATGACATTTCGCGGGTGGTAGTTTTGTTAGATACACAATGTAATTGAGGAACACATCACCCTAAATATTTGACGAGAATGAGATATCTGCGTATTTATCAGTAATTTGTGACCCTGAATGAAAAGTTACTTATATTTAATTATCCACTTGATTCTAAGTTGTCTCAGTAATTCGTCGCCAGACATTCGTTAGTAATTTAGAGCAAATTTGGTTTATTTATTTCTTTATTTTTAATCATTGCAGTGACTGATTGTTGGGCTTACAGAACTAAACGTAAGCGTATAAAATCATATGATGAAAACGAAACGAATATGACATCCATTCTTCTTGATCACATACGTATTTTTAGCACTTCTACGTATTTAGATTTACTTACAGTAAATGGCATATTTTCTCAAATGGCACATAGTGATCACGAAATGGAATAAGAGCTGTACGAGAGAGAAGTAAGGTGAGTAAATTGTATATCCGTTCTATTTTGCCCATTTGGAAACACTTTTGACAGTTTTCTTTTTTGAATTTAAAGATTACTCTTTCTAAATTCTAGTTGATTTTTCACCTTGACATTAAAATTTGGCATTCTGTTTATGTCCTTATAGCTCGATCAAATGGCATTTACAGAGTAATGGTTCCCGTAAAAACATATGTCACAACAGTCATAGCAACTCAGAAGAGAATTCCAGGTTATTGCCCTTACGAAAACTTCATGTGCCAGACAATTTCATTCTTTTATGAAAGCATTTTAGAAGGCAATAAATTGAGTTTGGAGACACGAAAGGCGTTATGTGACATATCAGTAAAAAAAATAGTTTATATCGATCCTACTGAAATCATGCACGCCCAATCGCTTGGTTTAATCAGAATGCACGTATCCCATTCGTTCCCGAAATATTCTCAATTTTATAATCTATTTAAAACGCGTTAAAACCAAGTTTCCACCAGTCTCGCAGACCAAAACACGTTACGTGCACAACCCTTCCATAGCCACGAAGATTGTCACATAAAGTCCACTGCTAGATGGCCAGAAAGGAACGACTGGAGCTCAAGAGAGATATGGAGGCATAATGTCCTAAACAGTTTTTGCTTCTCATGAACATTTTGGAAGATGTCACTTAACATCTTTCGTATATCCAAAGCCAAATTATAGTCAGTTGGAATTACAAATGGTGCCATTTATGAAAGAAGCTAATAACTGAGCTCTTTCGTTTTCAAAATAGAGTGGCAAAAAGCAAAGCGATGCTCTTTTGTATAAATTTTTTGTTAAGAGCACTCATTCTTGAAGCCTCGAGAAAAAGAGTTAGAAATTAGAGTAAAAATCAGGATGTCGAGAGGATGGCAGCTCCCTCGTGTGTAGTTTTATGCTATAAGGACTCGCTTAT
Organism: Artemia franciscana; assembly: GCF_032884065.1. Classification (NCBI taxonomy): domain Eukaryota; kingdom Metazoa; phylum Arthropoda; class Branchiopoda; order Anostraca; family Artemiidae; genus Artemia; species Artemia franciscana. The sequence continues at coordinate 7,881,741 of NC_088873.1, forward strand.
AAATATTTGCTCTGCACAATAAAATAAGAAGTTCCTAAATAGGAATAAAAAGTGTCTTTGAAAAATTAGGAATTTCGAATATTTTTCCTTTTGGCAGGTAAATCCGTAATAAAAGGCTTAAAATAGATCATACAAAAATGAGTGAAATAACCTTATTGATCTTAAACAGTAGGTTCATGCAAAAGGATATACCTTGAAGATAATTTTCATTTTTGTTTCGAGGAGGGTCGACTTTATAGGCCCTTGTTTTCTCTCTGTGAAAGTTTCAGAAATCAACTCAGTTTACCCTAAACCGATATTAGATTGTGTCCAGACACCAAATGACACAATTAGATAAGGATATTACTTCCCACCAGGTCGGCCGCCATCTGATATCCCCTTCTGGACAATGACTTGATACCAAGAATTCAGGGCGTGCCTTTTCTTTTTCCACAAAGGTCAAATCAGTCTCATATTCCCAAAAAGGCAGGGCTTGACCAATCGAACTCCTGACAATGTTCGACCTGACATAACACCTGACAATGTTCGGTTTAAAGTTACATTTAGAAAAAAAGAATTAATATGCAGGTTTCGTTTTATTTATTCATGTGCGGCGAGCCAAAATCAAAAAACGCCTTAATTCAAAAACATTCAGAAACTAAATTAAAAAACATTTTTTTTTTAACTGCAAGTAAAGAGCGACATTAAAACTTAAAACGAACAGAAATTATTCCGTATATGATAGGGGTTGTCCCCTCCTCAACGCCTTGCTCTTTACGCTAAAGTTTTTTTATTGTTTTAAAAAGTAGAGTTGTGACAAAGAGTTAAACTTTAGCGTAAAGAGCGGGCCGTTGGGGAGGGGACAGTCCCTTTCATATATGGAATAATTTCTGTTCGTTTTAAGTTTTAATATCGCTCCTTACTTGTAGTTACAAAAACTTGTTTTTTTTATTTAATTATGATACGAAGAAACTAGTGAGATTTCCAGTAATATTCAAGAAGCAAGTTTAATTTTTCTGGTGTTATCTGGCAGTTTCCAGTAGCTATTGTAATGTTAATGGACATTTTGTACATTAATTCGAAACGTTATTGTTCTTTGAAACAACAGAATAATATTCTTGTAGATTGTCTTTTTTTTTTTTAACAATAATATGCTCCTAGGAAACAGCCAGAGGCAGATTCGGAACTTAAAAAAAATAGGTACTATGATAAAAAGAAGAAAATTTCCTTAGAAACTTGTGAGATTTCCAGTAATATTCGAGAAGCAAGTTTAATTTTTCCGATGTTATGTGGCAAATTCCAGTAGCTATTGTAATGTTAATGGATATTTTGTACATTAATTCGAAACGTATTCGGAACTTAAAAAAATAGGTACTATGATAAAAAGAAGAAAATTTCCTTAGAAACTTGTGAGATTTCCAGTAATATTCAAGAAGCAAGTTTAATTTTTCTGGTGTTATCTGACAGTTTCCAGTAGCTATTGTAATGTTAATGGACATTTTGTACATTAATTCGAAACATTATTGTTCTTTGAAGCAACAGAATAATATTCTTGTAGATTGTCTTCTTTTTTCTTTTTTTTTTAACAATAATATGTTCCTAGGAAACAGCAAGAGGCAGATTCGGAACTTAAAAAAATAGGTACTATGATAAAAAGAAGAAAATTTCCTTAGAAACTTGTGAGATTTCCAGTAATATTCAAGAAGCAAGTTTAATTTTTCTGGTGTTATCTGGCAGTTTCCAGTAGCTATTGTAATGTTAATGGATATTTTGTACATTAATTCGAAACGTATTCGGAACTTAAAAAAATAGGTACTATGATAAAAAGAAGAAAATTTCCTTAGAAACTTGTGAGATTTCCAGTAATATTCAAGAAGCAAGTTTAATTTTTCTGGTGTTATCTGACAGTTTCCAGTAGCTATTGTAATGTTAATGGACATTTCGTACATTAATTCGAAACGTTATTGTTCTTTGAAGCAACAGAATAATATTCTTGTAGATTGTCTTCTTTTTTCTTTTTTTTTAACAATAATATGTTCCTAGGAAACAGCAAAAGGCAGATTCGGAACTTGAAAAAACAGGTACTATGATAAAAAGAAGAAAATTTTCTTAGAAACTTGTGAGATTTCCAGTAATATTCAAGAAGCAAGTTTAATTTTTCTGGTGTTATCTGACAGTTTCCAGTAGCTATTGTAATGTTAATGGGTATTTTGTACATTAATTCGAAACGTCACTGTCATTTGAAACAACAGAATAATATTCTTGTAGATCGTCTTCTTTTTTTTTTAACAATAATATGTTCCTAGGAAACAGCAAGAGGCAGATTCGGAACTTAAAAAAAATAGGTACTATGATAAAAAGAAGAAAATTTTCTTAGAAACTTGTGAGATTTCCATTAATATTCAAGAAGCAAGTTTAATTTTTCTGGTGTTATCTGACAGTTTCCAGTAGCTATTGTAATGTTAATGGATATTTTGTACATTAATTCGAAACGTCATTGTTCGTTGAAACAACAGAATAATAATCCTGTAGATTGTCTTTTATTATTATTATTTTTTTTTTTTTACAATAATCTGTATCTAGGAGATAGAAAGAGGCAGATTCGGAACTTAAAAGAAATTACAAAAAAACTAGTTTTTTTAACTGAAAGTAAGGAGCGACATTAAAACTTAAAACGAACAGAAATTACTCCGTATATGAAATGGGTTGTCCCCTCCGCAATCCCTTGCTCTTTACGCTAAAGATTGACTCTTTGCCAAAATTCTGCTTTTTAAAACAATTAAAAACTTTAGCGTAAAGAGCAAGGCATTGCGGAGGGGACAACCCATTTCATATACGGAGTAATGAAAAATAAAAATTATAAAAATTAAATAAAAAAAACTAATTTTTTTTAGCTGAAAGTAAGGAGCGACATTAAAACTTAAAACGAAAAGAAATTACTCCGTATATGAAATGAGTTGTCCCCTCCGCAATCCCTCGCTCTTTACGCTAAAGTTTGACTCTTTGCCACAATTCTACTTTTTAAAACAATTAAAAGCTTTAGCGTAAAGAGCGAGGGATTGCGGAGGGGACAACTCATTTCATATACGGAGTAATTTCTGTTCGTTTTAAGTTTTAATGTCGCTCCTTACTTTCAGCTAAAAAATTAGTTTTTTTTATTTAATTTTTATCTTTTTTTATTTTGTTAATACCTCGCTCTTTGCACTAAATTGTAAGTTTTGTCCCAATTCTTTAAGAATGACTCCTGAATCTGAGAGGCCGTAAAGTAAATAGTTGAAATTACTAAAAATACTATAGCATAAAGAGCGAGGTATTTATCTCCTCCTAAATACCTCGCTCTTTATGCTAAAGTATTTTTAGAAACCCCTCATATTCGTAATAATATCTGTTCGTTTTAAGTTTCAATGCTACTCCTTGCTTTCAATTGAAAAAACTTTTCCATGTATATTTTTTCATTTTTTTATAGTAATTTTAGAAAATCCTGCGCCCTTTTCATTGAATTTCTGGTCCCCCATGACATATTTCTCCAAGGAAAGATCCTCCCACATAGCTCCCTTCCCTCAATCCCACCCCCAAAACCAAAACAAATTCCCTGAAAACGCTGTACACTTCCCAGTAACCATTATTATATGTAAACACTGGCCGAAGTTTGTAACTTGCAGCCCCTCCCCCAGGGACTGTGGGGGAGTAAGTCATTCCCAAAGACATAGTTATTATGGTTTTTGACTATGCAGAACAAAATGGCTATCTCAAAATTTTGATCCGTTGACTTTGGAGAAAAAATGAGCGTGGGAGGGGGCCTAGGTGCCCTCCAATTTTATGGGTCACTTAAAAAGGGCACAAGAACTTTTCATTTCCGTTAGAATGAGCCCTCTTGCGACATTCTAGCACCACTTGGTCGATACGATGACCCCTGGGAAAAAAAAAACAAATAAACACGCACCCGTATTTGTCTTCTCGCAAAAAATACGAAATTCAACATTTTTGTAGATAGGAGCTCGAAACTTCTACAACAGGGTTCTCTGATACGCTGAATCTGATGGTGTGATTTTTGTTAAGATTCTATGACTTTTAGGGGTTGTTTCCCCCTATTTTTTAAAATAAGGCAAATTTTCTCAGGCTCGTAACTTTTGATGGGTAAGACTAAACTTGATTAAACTTATATATTTAAAATCAGCATTAAAATGCAATTTTTTTGATGTAGCTATTGATATCAAAACCCCGTATTTTAGAGTTTTGGTTGCAATTGAGCCGGGTCGCTCCTTACTACAGTTCGTTACCACGAACTGTTTGAAAGAAAATAATTCGGTATTTCGGGGCTTCTGACATTATTACTCCTTTGCGGAAGTTAGGCTCAAAATTGGAAAAGGATTATATTTTTTCTCTGGGCCCCTTCCACCTCTTAGTTCGTTTATTTTTCCGTTAGTTTTCACCTGTTTTCGCTTTATAGTTGTGTTATCTCTTAGCAGTTCTTTCGTTAGTTGAGTTATGGTTGTGGTATATACGTTTTATCGCTCGTATAGTTGTGTTATTTTCAAATTATACTCCATAATAGAGAGGCTCCGAACACCCAGCATTTGTATATTAAGCTCTGAATTTGACGTTTTTTTCTAACGTGACCAGATTCGTCCTGCGCCCTGCGCCTTTTTCATTGAATTTTTCTTCCCCCTGGACATATTTCTCCAAGGAAAGATCCTCCCACATAGCCCCCTCCCCTCAACCCTACCCCCAAAACCAAAAACCCCCCCTGAAAACGTCTGTACACTTCCCAATAACCATTATTATATGTAAACACTGGTCGAAGTTTGTAACTTGCAGCCCCTCCCCCAGGGACTGTGGGGGAGTAAGTCATCCCCAAAGACTGGTTTTCGACTATGCTGAACAAAATGGCTATCTCAAAATTTTGATCCGTTGACTTTGGGAAAAAATGAGCGTGGGAGGGGGCCTAGATGCCCTCCAATTTTTTTGGTCACTAAAAAAGGGCACTAGAAATTTTCATCTCCGTTAGAATGAGCCCTCTTGCGACATTCTAGGACCACTTGGTCGATACGATGACCCCTGGGGAAAAGAAAAGAAAAAAACAAAAAAAAAAAAAACAAACAAACAAATAAACACGCACCCGTGATTTGTCTTCTGGCAAAAAATACAAAATTCCACATTTTTGTAGATAGGAGCTTGAAACTTCTACAGTAGGGTTCTCTGATACGCTGAATCTGATGGTGTCATTTTTGTTAAGATCCTACGACTTTTAGGGGGTGTTTCCCCCTATTTTCCTAAATAAGGCAAATTTTCTCAGGCTCGTAACTTTTGATGGGTAAGACTAAACTTGATGAAACTTATATATTTAAAATCAGCATTAAAATTCGATTCTTTTGATTTAGCTATTGATATCAAAATTCAATTTTTTAGAGCTTTGGTTACTATTGAGCCGGATCGCTCCTTACTACAGTTCGTTACCACGAACTGTTTGATAGGTGTGTTTTCTGGCAGTTTCGAACAGCTATTACAATTTTAACGAACATTTTGTACATCAGTTCGAAATGTTATTGTTCTGTGGAGCAACAGAATAACAATCTTGTAGATTGTCTTTATTTTTGAACAATGAGCGTACCTAGGAAACAGCAAGAGGCAGATTCGGAACTTATAAAAAATGGATATTTGTTTATGATGTGCTTTTAAAGCGGGGATTTGATTACAGTAATGCAAGTAGTAGCTTCCAGTCGGTATACTGACGGAAAGTTAAACTGGCCTCAAGCCAGAAAGAAAATCCCTCAGAAGCTAGTGATATTTCATGTAAAATTTTAGAAGCAAGTTTAGTTTTTCGGCCTTCTCTGGCAGTTTCCAATAGCTTTTTTTGAACAATGATCTGTAACTAGGAAACAACAAGAGACAGATTCGGAACTTAAGGCATGCATAATTCAAGCATCCACGGAAACGGGCCACTTTTCTTTAGTATATCTTAACCTTTACGGTGGTTATATGGCTCAGTGGCTCAGCTTATGTGGCTCAGTTTCCACTGACGTTTTCACTTGATTTTGGAAAATTGGCTCCAACCTTTTCCACTCCCCCCTCTCTAGGATTTTTAATAAACTACGCCACTGGTTCTACACCAAAAGATGAAGTTCTTAGGAATCAGATAATGCCAGTCTTGTGAAAACATGGTATTACAAATTATTTTAACTTTCAAATGGCTATAAGCCTTGGGACATAAAAAAAACTATAAAAAAAATCCAGCAATGACTGCACTTCTGGGTAGTATGGCGGGAGGGGAGTTTCTGGGATCTAGGTTTGCTTATTTTGAATTTCCCAGCAAAATTCGGCGTCTGTTCCTTAATTTTGTTATCAAGTGTTTTGTCACATTTTCTACCAAAATGCGAGATCGCTGCGGAAACAAAAACAAAAAGGCGTCTTTTAAAGTAGTGTTTCCACAAGCTTATATCGGGACAGGTTGTTCCCCTGTTAGTTCCCCTGTTGTTCCCCATTAGTTGCAACATTCTTACAAATTGAAAGCTAGTTTGTTGTAAATTAAAATGGCAAAAAATAGTAAGAAACACCACGCCAGGTGAATAAAAATTTCAATGTTCGGTGTGATTATTATAAATTTTGGCAGAAAAAGTAGACGGATGTAGAACTCATTCTTTTTGAAAATATTCTTTCTAAATGATGCCCTCTCCCGAAAGTCAATCACACTGCCCTTTCATAAATTACACACATTCCTAGGCCAGCTTGAATTTCCAATATACTAAAAATAGTTTTTATGCTCGTGTTAGCTAAGGATATTTATGGCGGAGGAATGGTTATTCAACAACTTCAACACCGCCATCGGTTTGAAACATATTTTTAAGTCTGATGCAGATAATGGTAATTCAAACGGCCTTATATGGTGTCTATGGAATTTTTTAGAATTTAAGAAATTATTGCGTTGAGGAATTTTTCCCTCAAGCAAAGTTCTATTGATCGGGTCAATCTATTTCCCCCTGTCTTGTTTGGCTCCAAAATATTTAACGGAGTCAATTGTTTTCAAAATATAATAAGTCGTCTTTTCCCCTTCACAGAAAAGTTGAAAATTTGAATATATTTCGAAAAAGATCTTTCTTCTACAAAAATTTACTTATTCAAACCAGTCAAAAACTCAAACCAACATTCTTAATTTTTAAGCTTACCTTCATTCCAGTCTATGGATTAACAAAGCTGTACCACCTAAGACAGGAAGGAGATTGTCATCACCGTTGCATTGTGACAACTAAAACTATGCAATTTTAGTTTAGCGTTTTCTTTACCAGTAAAGAAATTTAGAAATAAATCAAAGTAATTGATAACCAAAATCCCATCTTGATCGATGAACAGCTTGAACTCAGTTCTTGGCTTCCAGTGCAGAATATCTTCATTAACCATCACCAATTAGTTTTATTATTAACTTAAAAAAGTTTAACAATCAAAATGTTTACCACATTATTACAGTGTGGTTTGATCCCACATCTCCATTTAAGAAGAAAAACCTCTTAGGATATTATAAAAAATTCATGTATGTATAATGTATTCATGTATGTATGCATGTATAAGTGTACAGCGGTAACTAAAAAGATTTACGGAGGTACCATGAGCTACCCTGGTCACTACTCTTGCTCAATGTAGCTATCACACACAACCTTCATCACATTTTCTTCTCTACAGAAAGTCAGAATCATATCTATTGAACTGTGATGAATAAAATTATTTGAGAACTACGTAAGTAAGTACGTAAGTAAGTAAGACGGCACGAGACCCTTAAGGTCCAAACCTGCGATACTGATCTCCGTTTCGTGGCCCTTCAGCCAGGAAGTGCAATGGGGGGCTGGGGGCCAACCATCTTGTGCTTCTACACACCATCCTGCTTACCTTTCCCCAGTTTCTCCAGGTACCCATTTAGAGCTGGGTCGACTTCGGCTGAGCTTACAGAGTCACGCCACTGACCCGTTTCCCAAACTAAATAACTGGTCACAACTGGGATTGAACCCGTGCCCCTTGGACAAAGAATTCCCACGCCAGCGCTCCAACCACTATTTGAGAACTAATATACCGTTTGTTAACACAATATATTTTATATATCTACCTATATATCTGTTATATATCTGTTATATACAGATATGTCATATGTTGTATATATATATATATATATATATATATATATATATATATATATATATATATATATATATATATGTAACAGATATGCTATATATCTGTTATATATCAATAACGTATCTACTCGAAGTTTATGTTTTGCAATATACTGCCGGGTAATGTACTTGACTACTTGTAAACTTAGCCATATTAATGGCTCTGGCAGGGTTCAGGGATTATATCCTTAGCCTCAATAGAAGAGTGTCAGAAAATAAATAAAATTTTAGGATTCTTGATAATGCGTATAAGTGTATTGTTCTTTGATTCAATGAATATAAGACTGAGTTTTGGGTCTATAATATCATCTCCGATTGCTTGTTAAATGTCCAACTAGGAGGAGATATAAGGCTAGGAATAACTGAAGATGAAAAGGTGACGCTGGGTAACAAAAAGATTAATTAGGTGAATAGCTTCACTTGCTTTGGCAGAATTATTAATAAAGACGGTAGGAGCAGTGAAAATGGTAAAAGTAGAATAGTCAAGATTCAGGGTGTTTTATCAGAATTAAAAAAGTTTGGAAGAATAGGAAGATAAATCTGCAAACCAAGATTACAGTTTTGGAAGCTACAGTGATGACAATGGTCAAATATGGCTCTGAAGTATGGACGCTCCGAAAAGCACATTTTTTCCAGAGAAATTGACTACGGATTTTTCTGGGTACCCGGCTGAATAACTGTATTTCAAAGCCCGGCTGTACGAAAAGTGTGGTTCAATCCTGCTTTCTATGGCTATAATGAGAGAAAGGTTGAAATGGCTAGGGCATGTTCTGCGGATGAAGGGTGACAAATTGCCGAAGATCGTCCTGTTTGGGCAGCCCTCTAGGGCTAAACGGAAGTCAGGTCGTTCGTGGTTGGGATGGGAGAATGTCATAAAGAAATGTTTAAAGGAAGTGTAAAGAGGGAGGGTTTGAATAAACTGGGATGAAGGAGAAGTTTGCGTGGCTGTGTTGACCTCAGGTGGCTTGGTGCTGCAGTGAGGTGTCAGTAGTAGTTGTAGTAGTAGATGGGCTATAAATCTGTACATCACGGTTGCAGCGGTAGCTACAACCTAGTAAAGGCCAAACCACAGCCCATAGTAACCAAAAGCTAAAATTAGCGCTTTGAATAGAAATGCCTAGTGAAAAACAATTGCCATTTGACACTGACTTAGGTATGATAACTATTATTTCGGTTTGTCTTAAAATTAAAGGTTTATTGCGAAAAGAAAATTATGGTGATTTCAAAAAAGCCTGAAAGCCCTCAAAGATGGCGTCAGATCGAAAAAAAAATACCATTGAAATCAGCGGGGTCGAAAACCTCACACAAGGAAATTAATACAAGGAATTCCCCCCTCCTTGAACAACAAGGAAAATCACTTTTATGCATTGGTAGCACTGGATGTGTCTCCCTTTTTACGGCACTTGGTATTTACTAAGTGACAAATAGCAATCACAAATTCTGTCGGTCTGTCTGTCCCTGTTTTGCTAGTTCTGGTACTTCGAGATAAGCTAGGACGATAAGATTTAGCTGGCGTGTCAGGGACCAAACCAGATTAAATTAAAAATAGTTGTTTCCCTGATTCGACCACTTGGGGAGGAGTGGGGACCGTTAATTCGGAAAGTTAGAAAATAGGTACTTTTAACGTACAAAAGGGTGATCAGATCTTGATGAGATTTGATATTTAGAAGGATATTGGGTCTCAAAGCTCTTATTTTAAATTTCGACCGGAACCGGTGACATTGGGGGAGTTGGAGCGGGAAGCCTGAAATCTCGGAAAACACTTAGAGTGGAGGGATTGGGATGAAACTTGGTGGCAAAAAAAGTACAAGTCCTAGATACGTGATTGACATAACCGAAAAGGATTCGCTCTCTTTGGGGGAGCTGAGGGGGGAGGGTTAATTCGGAAAAATTAGAAAAAAATGAGGTAGATTTTTAACTTACGAACGAGTGATCGAATCTTAATTAAATTTGATATTTAGAAGAACCTCGTAACTCAGACCTCTTATCCTAAATCCCGACCGGATCCATTGTCACTGGGAGGAGTTGCTGGAGGGGGGAGGGTGAACCGGAGATCTTGGAAAACGCTTAGAGTGGAGAGATGGGGATGAAACTTGGTGTGAAAAATAAGCACATGTCCTAGATACGTTATTGACATAACCGGAAAGAATCCGCTCTCTTTTTTTAGAGTTAGGGGGGCACCTAATTCGGAAAAATTAGAAAATAGAGGTATTTTTAGCTTACAAACGGGTGATTTGATCTTAAAATTTAATATTTAGAAGGATCTCATGTCTCAGAGCTCTTATTTTAAATCTTGACCGGATCCGGTGACATTGGGGGGAGTTGGAGGAGGAAACTGGAAATCTTGGAAAACGCTTAGAGTGGAGATATCGTGATGATACTTGGTGGGAAGAATAAGCAAAAGTCCTAGATACGGGATTGACACAAACAGACCGGATTGGCTCTCTTCGGGGGAGTTGGAGGGGGAAATTGGAAATCTTGGAAAACGTTTAGAGTGTAGAGATCGGGATGATACTTGGTGGGAATAATAAGCACATGTCCTAGATATATTATTGACATGAGCGGACCCGATCCACTCTCTTTGGGGGAGTTGGGGGGATTTAATAGTTTGAAACTTCCATATGAGCTAGAACGATGAAAGTCGGCAGGCGTATCAGAGACCAGACTAAATCAAATTAGAAATAGTCTCTTCCTCGATTCGACTATTTAGGGGGGGGGGGCGAACAAGATAGCTGAGACGAATTTTATTGGTCGATAAAACAAATGATTGTTCTTCTTAAGTATGGCTCGTGGTCCTGGGGTATGATTTTCTCTTAGGGTACGAGAGGTCTCAGTTCGAATCTCGGACCACCCCAATTTTTACATGAAGAAGATCTGAAACTAGATACGTGATCAATATAGCGATCGCTGAAAGTTGGCAGGCATATAAGAGACCAGACCAGATTAAATTAGAAATAGTCCCATCCCCGATTTGACCATCTGGGGGGAGTGGAAGGACGGTTCATTCGGAAAAATTAGAAACAATGAGGTATTTTAAACTTACGAACGGGTTATCGGATCTTAATGATATTTGATGTTTGGAAGGATATCGTGTCTCAGAGCTCTTATTTTAAATCCCGACCAGATCCGTTGACATTGGGGGGAGTTGGGGGGACTTAAAATCTTGGAAAACGCTTAGAATGGAGGGATTGGGATGAAACTGGGGGGACATTGGGGGAGTTGGATGGGGAAACCGAAAATCTTGGAAACGGTTAGAGTGGAGAGATAGTAATGAAACTTAGTGGGAAGAAGCTCTTGGCTCTTCCGACCTCGCCACAAGTGCCATATGAGCTCTTGGCTCTTGTTTTTTTTTCAGCAGGTCTAGCGGGCTGCCAGAACATCATAGAGAGATGCTTAATGGCTCATTCAAAAACTATTTCGCATATCTACGTGCTTTTTTATAAGTTCCATCATCTGCAAGTTCCAAATGGCACTAAAAACGGCACTTTTGGTGTCGTGTCTGAGGTGGAAAAGCTTGGGCTATTGGGCTAGCAGAACTATAAGAGTATGCTTAATGGCTCATTTGAAAGCTATTGCTCATATATACGTGTCTTTTTCTTCGATTTTACTATTCCTAAGTGCGATATAGCACTGAAAACGGTACTTTTGGTGCCACTACTTAAGTGGAAAGACTCAGAAGTACAAAAAAGTGCTATTGTAATAGCACTATATGCCAAATGATACTAAAAATGACAATTTTGGTGTCATGCCTCAAGTGGAAAAGCTGGGGCTATTGGGCTAGCAGAGATTGCAAGAGTAATGTTTAATGGCTCATTTGAAAGCTATTGCTAATATATATGTTTTTTTTTTCAATTCTACCATTCGTAAGTGCGATATAGCACTGAAAACAACACTTTTGGTGGCACTTCTTAAGCAAAAAAACTCTTAAGTACAAAAAAGTGCCAATGTAATAGTTATATTCCAGAGCTTTTAACTGGAGGTTTACAAGAGCCCTCCCGTAAACTTCCCCTCCCAGTCGCCTTAGTAATTTTCATAAATCGTCTGCTCATCAGTAAGCTGCAGAAACATTAGCAGGCTACCACACCATCGTACATAGATGTTTAATGTCTCAAGTAAAAGCTATTGCTTATATTTACTAGGTTCTTTCAAATTTTACCATCTATTAGATTTCACAGATTTCAATATGAACTAGTTTCTGGGGAGAATTTGGTTAAAATTTATATTTCTTCTTCTTTTTTTCCAGGCCTGGCGGATTGCTAGAACATCATAGAGAGATGCTTAAGAGCTGATTCAAAAGCTATTTCTCATATGTACGTGGCTTATATAAATTCTGGCATCTACAAGTGCCATACGGTACGAAAAAAGGCACTTTATGCCGTTTTTCAAGGGGTGGGGATACCGGGCTACCGGAACATCTTAAATAGATTTTTGACAGCTCATATAAAAACATTGCTCATATCTACCTTCATCCTATAAATTCCATCATCTGGAATTTCTCCACCAAATGTCACAAAAACGGCATTTTTGGTGCCATATCTAAAGTGGAAAAGCTGGGGCTAGTTGGCTACCAGAACTTTTTAGAGTGATATTTAATGGCTCATTTGAAAACTTTTGCTCATATCTGCGTGCTTTTTATCAATTCTACCACTCAAAGTGAGATATAGCACTGAAAACAAAACTTTTGGTGTCTCTTGAGTAGAAAATTTTGGTAGCATAAAATGGTATCATTTTCTTAATGATGGTCCAAAACCCTTAACTGGAGATTTGCAAGAACACCACCCGCATGTTCCTCCTCCAGGCCCCTTTAACAGGATGCATAATTAAAGTCCTGCAAACACCAATATATTCAACTACTAGATTAGAGGCGTGATTCTATTAGTAGAGCACTGGACCTCAAATTAGATTATCTTGCGTTCGATTCCAGCTTGGATTTTTCTTTTTTTTAATCTTTTATTATGACTACTTTTCAGATAATCCACTATTTTTGCAAATGTGATGCAGTCATTTTTAAAATATACCCGTGAAGGCTCATTTTAAACCTATTACTCATATCTACGTGCTTTTTATCGATTTTGCCATCCGTAAGTGCCATATAGCACTAAAAATAGCACTTTTGGTGCCACTTCTTAAGTGGAAATTTTGAAAGCATAAAACAGTACCAATTCAATCCAATTGTAGAGGCGTCTTTTTTCCCCTAGATTGGTGATAAATTAAAAATTACATTAAAAAAACATCGCGGGGGGGGGGGGTTGATATGGTCTTGATGCTAATATGCTGCTTTTTTATACTACTGTAAAATGTAACTACACTATAAAAAAAAGTAATAATTTACGCTGTTGGAACGACTTTTGGGACAGCCGTTTTTTTTTTTCAAAATTTGATTTACTTTAACTTATCTGCTGCTATAAAACTACAATTTAGCCTCGTATTCTTAGTAACGAATAGTTGGTTTTCAGTCATTTCAGTAAAAATTCTTAAACTACGAATTTTATCCTTTCAAGCAGCAAAAATTATTGATGACAATAATCTCAATTTTATGATGCAAATTTTTTTCTTTTTTTTACTATGCAAGTTGAACTCAAACTCGAATTTTATTATATTTTTTATACGAATTTTTTATACAAATTTTACACATATTTTTATACAAAATTTTATACAAATTTTGTTATAACATTATAAGCAAACTTTAAAATTTGGAAACCGCAGAATATTATGTTAGAAGGGAGACTATTATAGAAACTCCAATTTTAAAATAAAGAGCCTTTATCCATACTATTATATTTTCCCTCTTACCGGCTTCGGAAAGACCCGAAATATAAATAAATTGCTACAAATTAAAAATGTGGTATTTTCCTGCAATTTGGTTTACTCGTATCTCCCTCTCTGACAAGTATTTGTAGCCCCTCCTCATTCGAAAGAATCCGGTGGATCCCGTCTCAGCAATTTTACACACTTTTCAATGGACGATACACATAGGTTTATTCTTGGATTCTATGATCTTAACATAGAATTAAATAAAAAGCTAGTTTTTTCAACTGAAAGTAAGAATCACCATTAAAAATAAAAATTAAGAGGAATTGTTACTTATACGAGGGGATTTGCCCCCTACTTAATACCATACTTTTCAGGCTAAAGTGTTATAGTACTTTTAATAAATCTTCTTATTGCTCTAATTAAGCGACCCTTGTGTTTCAGGAGTCGTTCTTAAGGAGCTCGGACAAAAGTCAAAGTTTAGCGTAAAGAGTGAGGTATTAAGAAGAGTGAGGTATTAAGAATTTTTTATTTAATTTCTCATAGCTTTTTAAATATTATCGGGAAATCTGACTTCCTCTTCACGGAAGAATCCTCTAGATACTTCGAGCCCAGTGAAAATTTACCCCGTACAACTACCATTAACATCTCCGCATATAAAACTGAGTCACCAAAGAGAAAGTGAGATAAATAAAAATAATTTTATACGGGAATTCTGGCAAAATCACCCAGTGAATAATATCGCCAGAAAAATTCACCCCCTGGAAACTTCCCTCCTCATCGAAAATTATCCCCGCGTTGCCCCTTGCTTACAGTTCGTTGCCAGAACTGTTTGATTGTATATAGTACCAAGATAAAGAACCTTATTAAAGATTATTGGATTATATTTTTTGGAGGGGGAGGGGTACCGAAAAGTTTAAAAATGGATAAAAAATTATTTATGTTCATTTTTGTTATGTTTTTATGAGTCGGACAAACATTGCAGGGGAGAAGGGTTCAAACTTATTAACCCTCCCTCTGGATACGTCCTTGCTGCGATCCAAAATAAAAATGTAATATCTGCAACGGTGGAAATAAAATCAGATACTTACGCCGACCTCTTTTAATCTGAATTCCAGAGTCAGGAATTTTAACTGCGATACCCAAGAAATTAAAAGGTATCTAAAACCAGGCATACCGATTACTAATTTTGTTATCCTGAAATATCAGTAAGGTAATATAGATGGCATGGTAGACCCCAGTATAAATGGTAAACCCCCAGTATTCCGCGTATAAATTACAATTTCTCTATGTATAAATAGAAGAAAATTGGAGACAGCACTTCGTTGATATACTCCTCCAATCTATCCCCAATTGTCAAAAATATCAATTTTGAATATCTATCGTAATATCTATTTTATTTTTCATCTTTTTAGCGTACTAGAATTACTAAACTGCTATCCCAACTTCAAATGCTCTTAGTTCCAAAATTAGCAAAATACGAAATTAGCTGATTTCTGATCCCAAAAGAGTAATAACCCGGGAGCCAAAGGCCTGATTTTAGTAAGAATCATTATGTGCAGAAACAAATTTTGTTGAACTGTAACTTGCAACTTAGCATGGAAGCCAATAACAAAAACTGCATTTTGAACTAAGTTAAATGAAAAAGAAGACATCTAGTAAGTTTTAGACACTACTAATCGACACAGCTGAATAATGAGCCTTTCAGATGCTTCAGACAAAAAATTTGATCTAATATTAAACCATTTATCAATGTCTCGAGTTTTTTTATCTTTAGATATATTAAAAAGCGTTTCCTCGTTTTTGCTGCATTGTTTTGCACCAATTAATTGCTTTTTTTTCTTATGCATACCAATGATCTGCGTTGTGGTACCGACCTCCTGATTGGATGCCTTCAGACGGGAGCTCAACGTGGCTGGGGGCGAATCATCCCACGCTTCCTGTGTTTTTCTCCAAGTTTTTTCCAGGTGCCCAATTAGAGCTGGGGCGACTCTGGCTGAGCTTACAGTCACACTATTGACCCCGTCCCAGGCTAAAAAACCGGCTTCACCCAGGATTCGAAACCCCTGACAACAAAACTTTAAGTCCGGAGCGCTAACCATTCAGCTAGGACGAATCATTTACCTGTTTTTTTTTCTAAAAAAGTTGAGTGTTTAGAGAGGTTGAAGAAGCTCGAATAAAAGCTATCTACAGGAAATATTTAAATACGATTTTAAGTACTCGAAATCTAACAGATGAATGTTCGAGAAATATGGGTTAATCTTTTCTTTTATGACTACAATAAAATCTTGAGACGGTTAGGTCAAATTTTACAAATTAAACATAGTAGGCTGCCGAAAATCGTACTTTTTTGGGATCTATTTGGGAGCCAAACGAAAAGCAGGACATCCTGGCATGGAATGGGAAACGACCCTAAGAAAGGAATTGAAAGAAATAGGAACTTTGGGAGAGAGAATAAATACTAAAGCTTTGAACAAATAGGGGTAGAAGAAAAGCGTTCTCCAATGTGTTGACCTCAGATGGCGTCCTAGGGCTGCAAGGAGTTGTTAGTAATAGTATGTAATTTTATCTAAACGGTTAGAATATTCATAAGAAGATAAGTTGATTAATAGTAACACATTCATATTTATTGATATATTGAAAACATACCAGGAGAAGCTTATGAATCTGGGCAAACATATTTGATGTTTTAATTTTGTATGCCTTGTTCTAGATATATATTTATATAAAAAGAAACACACACATATACACACATACAATACGAATATATAAACTCTGTGTCGTTTGGCATATAAAGAAAGAACATATTGGTTTGTTCAAATTTTACTCTGAATATTTTATTATTTTGATTGGAAGAGCAAATCGGCTTCGGCTTCTACTCTGTTTGCTTCGCCAAAAATTCATCAAGGCAAATTTCTGCTGACATTAAGCCTTTCACTTGCCAAGGTGAAAGGTTTATAGCAAACAAGGCTATAACCCCTGCAATAACCTGTAAGATATTTGGACAGCCCTTGGCTATAATTTAAATTTATTAAAAGTGATATTATCGCAGGAAATAAGAGCTTCATTGGTTTTCTTATATTCACAAAAAACTAGAGGGAAACTTTTAAATTTGCCTCGAAAAAAGGCTCTTATATTTCAAATTTAAATACCACTTATAAGCGTGTAAATGACCTAGTTTAAAGAATAACTGATTAGTTATTCTTGCATGTGTGTTTTTTTTGTTTTGTTTAATTTCTTCTAGTAATAAAAAAAAATTATTTTATAAAACAGCTACCACTATAAAAGAGGCAAACAAAATTTATCGACGAAAGCTTCCAGATATGTTTTCAAATACAGAGCCAGGGGGAGGGGAGGCTGGTGGGGACAATTCCTTCTTATATTATTGCTAAGAAACCCTAGAAAAATCGGAAAATGATGACGAATGGTGAACTAACGTTTTGATTTTTAGCCCCACCCCCCAAAAAAAGTATGCTTACTCTGACCAAGGGTTTCCAACTGCTTGCGGTCAGAACGAGGAAAAATTTAAGCCCAAAAAGATTAATTTTCACTGAAAAAGAGTGAATTCAAAAAATTTAATGACTCTCACGCCACTTAGAAATTACCATAAATTATCCCCGGACCATTAAAATATTTCCTGATTTTTTTTCCTACATTTAAAATAAAAAGTTAGAAGGGCTCCCTACTTAAATATACCCCTATGAGTCGCCCCTATATAGTGAGTCGCAAGTAGTCTTAGTCAGAGTCACAAGTAGTTGCAGATACAAGTAGTTACAGATGCGGTCGCAGTCAGGTGTAGTTGTATTCTCAATTGCAACTACCCAAACTTGCCATTACAAGCACTTGCAGTACAAGTAGTCGCAGTCACGGTTGCAAGTAATCGTACTGAAAGTGGCAAGCAGTCATAGTCAAAGTCGCAAGTAGTCCACAGGTGCAAGTAGTTGTAGTCATAAGTAGTCGCAGTTGCAGTTGTAAGTAGTCGCAACATTCCCTCAAGTTTCACCTTAATAACCTTAGCCTTTTGGGAGATACCCACGATCAAACATTAGCCCCTCTCCGAACGATAAATCCTGTTTGTAAACAATGGGCAAGTTGAAAAATTTACAACCCATGTTCAGGGTGCTGCAGGGGGCAAGGCATCCCCAGAAGTAAATATATCAGGGGGCCTTTTGACTACATTAGACAGAATGGCTTTTTGAAATTTTGATTAGTATTGAGGAAGGCGAGGAGGGGCATCAATAATAGATGATAGGGGAGAGGTTGTTTGCCCCTCTGATCACTTTTTAATATCCTTCTCAGCATACTTTGAAAGTTTCAACCTCAGTCGTTGCTTATATACTGCTGAACCGCCGTTTTGACAACCAGCAAGCATACAGTATGTTTTAATAAACACCTCCGCTCAATACTTCCTGATAGTTTTACCTTAAAATTCTAAAGCTTCGTGGTGACCCAGGATCAAATATACACCCCCCCTCTATTCCCAATAACAAGAGCTATATATAAACACTAGGCGGCTTGCATATTTGGAAGTCCTTGCTCTAGGGACTATGAGGCGTCAGGTCTTCCCCAGAGGCATAATTGTTTAAGCTTTAGACTTTTTTGAACTAAATGGATTTCTCAGCATTTTGATCGGATATCCTTGTGGGATGAGAAAGTAAAAAGGACTTGGGGGGATTTTGCTTGCCCTCAGATCACTTTTGATTTTTATGAGAGAGGTTAGGACTTGATTTTTATGAGAGAGGTTAGAGAGTATTAGAACGAGTTTCCAATCGAATGAATTCCCTCCGAAGTTTCTACGACCACTTCTTCCGTTTGAAGGGGCTTTATGGGAAAACAATTAAATTTGTTGAAGCCCTATGACTATTTAGTATAGGCGTCGCTAGAGCGTTGCCTCTGATATAGAAAGTACTAGCTTCAGCTGCCCATTTGGACCGGTAACGCCAGTGTATTGACCAGGTATGGAGTTATGGCACCCCATGGTATTGACCAGGTATTGACATGGCATTGACCAGGTATGGCACTGGACGCTGTCCGCGAAGAAATGAGACGTAGTGCAGAAGAAATAGCGGTTTAATTTTGAAAGCGCTTTTCTACATGCATTCTTTAAGTGTTTAATTGTGTTTATTATCTTCTCCTTTTTTTCATTCTGCTTGATCAGTTATTTCACTTTTTGTATTATGGTTGGGAATACAACTATACATACGCAAAAAATTAATTGAAATTTCTCGTTTCATTAGCTAAGATATTCCATGTTTTAAACTTTTTGTTAATAAAGGAAAAGGTCAGGACGCTGTTTGAAGGCCTCTCGTTCTCTGGGCCTCCCGTCAGACCAACCAAAAATCCTTGCGGAATTCCTCTTCGACATAGGTGTAACTTGTTTATCTGTCTGCTAAAAAGCTGGATAGGGAAGGAAAACAGGCGAGTGCTGGGGCACTTTGTACTTCCTACAGTACAGATTGAAAGTACTTCCGTTATTCTGCTTCAAAGAAGGCGCAACCAGGGCTGGATTTAAAGCTTTGACGCATCTAGATCCGAGTTTTTTTTGCCGCTCTGTTTTTGCAAGGTTTTCGGGGTTATTCCCGAAAATTGTATGATAAAGGCATCTGTATGAGAATGGTTTACAGATAGAAAAAGAGCAAGAGAGAGAGAGACAGTTTCTCTTTGATTTTGGCTCTTGCCTTCCCATTATGGATCTTAATTTTTTTTATCTCCCTATATATGAAAAATACACAAAGCTTTAATGTAATCAAGCTATCTAGTCAGAGGAATAAATGCATTATTCATGAGATTACATTTAAGATTCGGAGCAGAGACTCGAAGTTATCCCTCCCTTGACATTATTCAGAGCAGCTAAATTGTAGAAGACTATTAATGTTCTGAAGAGCTGGAACTATAATTGGAACCAGAAAAAAATAATTAAGACGGCATATATGTGCCAGGAATCTTTGTTATTGTTATTATGTGAAGCTGATTGTTGTTTAGGCGCAATTGTTGTTTAATGTTGATTGTTGTTTAATGTGCAAATTTACAGTATATTATTTTTCTGATGTGTTATCGTTTTAATATTTCAAGATAAGGCATCAATTTTGATGTCGTTCGATAGCTGAAATCCAGTTTTATCAATCTACTGCATTACATTTTAACCTTTGTTTTTATTTTTTTTTCGATTAAAAAGGAACACTGAAAGGGCAAGAAAAAAAAAACAGAAATAGGACATTTTTCCCTGTATTTTAAGTAATTTTGGGTCATTGTCTAAGATATGAAGAGGTGATTCTAGGTAACGAGAAGACCGATCCAGCGGATAACTTCACTTACCTGGGTAGTATGAGAAGCAGCACTCTAGCCTTGCCCATAATAAAGAGCCAAATATAAAAGTAAAGTAAACAAGGTGTGTTGGTCTTTACTCATAGTAAAGAGTAAACCAAGCTTCATTGTATTAAATTGATTTATTAGTATATTTTTTCCAGAGCCATTTTACATGCAAAAGGTGGCCGTAAAAACTTTGAAAAGGGTTAGTTCGGTCAAAAATTGAATATTCTAGCGTCTGTTTTTGAGGATTTATATTACAGAAGAGGTTAACCCAACACCAATATCTCAGACTGCTGGGAATCATTACCTCCCCGCCCAAGAGACGGGGCTGAAGTGTTAATTTTGGTTTTTGTGTCCTAATCTGAGTAAAGTGTCATTTATTGGACACTACTTTCTTAAAATTTGATCAGGCTTGTAAGGTAATTAACTGTTTATAGGACAGTACCTTTTACAATAAGGTAACGTAAGACACCAATAGTGACGGCAAAATTACATTTACGAGGTCAATAGCAACTACTCTTTTCTTCCTCAGTGGTTTAAAATTATGAAGAAGCTTAACGGAGATTCCCTCCAGACGCAGGTGCTATTAACTTTCTTCGAGATGCAGGTGCTTGTTATATAATAGGAAGTGTTAGTGTTCACGGCTCGCCAAATCAAGATACAAACATAGATGTTTTTCATCTATAGATCTACATAAATCAGTTTTTTCTTTGATTGCTTAAAAATCTAGGGATATATGGGGAAAAACCTTCAGGGGATGCTAGTCAAGATGCAACCGTACGTCTTGCGTAGATATGCACTATGACGCTGGTGCTGTGGTAGGCTTGTCTTCTTTTGAATACTAATTTAAAAACTAATAATAGAATTATTCATGATAAATTGGAAATAGCAAATTACATGGGTGATTATTTTTCGAGGATTGGAAGTGTTATACAGAATGAAGTGTGTAGAGGTGGTGGTGCCGTCAATATTAACACACATCCTTTAAGCGTGCAGGATGGGTTTGAATTTATACCATGTACTGTTGAAGAAGTTGAAAAAATTGTTTGTAGCCTTAAATCAAATTCTTCTGGTGTAGATGGATTGAACCTAAAGGCTTTTAATTTTGTGTCGGTGTATCTTTTGCTGGTACTGGTTTATTTCAATAATCTCTCAATGGTTAAAGGACATTTCCCGTCGGAACTGAAACGGTCAAAAACCATACCTTTACATAAAGGTGGGGACCCTTCGGACCCCTGTAACTGGTGACCAATTTCCATTTTACCTTTGTTTAGTAAAATTTATGAAAAGTTGTTTATAAGCGATTGTATGATTTTTTGGATTCGAAGAAAATATTGTATAATGGACAGTTTGGTTTCAGAAGTAAACATTCCACTATTCATGCAGTGCACCATCTTTTAAGTTTTGTTGATAATGTGCTTGAAAATAATATGGTTCCTTTAACTGTTTTTGTAGATTTCTGTAAGACTTTCGACATTGTTGATATTAATACTCTTCTAAGTAGACTAAGTGGGCTTGGGTTAGGTAGTACTTGTGTAAAGATGTTTTCATCGAACTTGCATGGCCCGACTATCAAAGTTGCTTTATCAGATATATTAAGCAGAGAGTTCGGTGTTAAGTGTGGAGTGCGTCAAGGATCCGTGTTGGGACCTATACTTTACCTTATTACCTTATTTATGTTAATTCGTTGGCTGCACATGTTGGAGTTGAGGCGCTGACCTCTTTCACGGACAGCGAAATAGGTAGTTGTTAACAGTAAACAGTAATTGGTAGTTGTTTGGTGCAGGTTGTACATAAGACTAATTTAGCACTTGAACGTTTGCACAGTTTTACAGTAGGTAGTTCCCTAGCAGCTAACGCATCTAAAATAAATTGGATTATCTTTAGTAGAACAGGTAAGTTACTTTTACCCATTAAATAAGTTTTTGAAATTAGGTATTTGGGGTTTTATTTAGATAATAATACTATTTAGAAATAGTATTGTTGTGTTATTGGTGCAAATATGGCAAGGGGTCTAGGAATTCTGAGACGCGTAAAAAAAAAACATTTCCACTCAAGATTTTAATAATTATTTGTTTCCCCTTGTTCATCCTTATATAGATTACGGTTGTGTTCATTGGGCCAGCATTTTTTTTCTAGTTATACAATGATCTAGATTTTGCAAAATAAAAGCATTCGATTGATTGCGAACATAAAAGAGCAGGTTGAATCGATAACTATTGCTAGCTTTTCCCGGTGTAATATTTTAAACGTTGGTCAGATTCGTGACTACCAGGCATCAATTTTTGTGTTCCAGAGTATGAAACATATATGCCCTGAGTATTTTCATGATTATTTTTCCATGAATCAGGAGCACCATAAGTATGATACAAGAAATTAACAACTTTTAAGATGATAGAGAGAGAGAGAGAAGTTTATTAATATTAAATAGAAGACAATACAAATACAATTCAAAATCGAATTACAATACACACAATTCCCCTCGAAAGGCTCCATGGCCAGGGATAATGAAAAAAGAAAAACAGTCAGATCATCATATGTGGTTCATAATCTGGGGCCTTATGTTTGGAATAGTCTGCCGGCTGACATCAGGGAGTATGACACTTTATACAGGTTTAAAAATAAATTGAAAACATTTTATTTAACTAATAGATTTTGAAGGGCAGGAGGTTTTTGGTGTCTTTTTTGCAGTTTCGGGGGGGGGGGTGAAGTGAAAGCTGAAACCGGTAAATAATATCTAATGGGATTATTTTTTTTTTGCATTTTGTTCATGTGTATGTGTTGCTGTTTTCTATATATAAGATAGGCTGGATGGATAATCATGAGATGTTATGTTTAGATATTTATTTAGAAAATATAATTCATAATATGAATTTGCAGTACAAGTCCTTAGGACTTCCTTTTTGCTACAATAATTTATTAGTGTTGTCATTTTTATTTATGTTTACATCGTGGATAAAAATAAAACGTACCTACCTACCTACCTAATGTCAGGAAGATGGTGATAGGATCTATCAGCGATTAGCATGCAATCTTCAGCAGTAATAAGACGTTGGCCTTCTTCATCAACTAAAAGTTTTAGATTGACATTCTCTTTGAGCACTATCATCTCTGGAAATGTTACTTTCGCATATCCGCCACCACCTGTAATGTTGGATTTCTTCGGTATTCCAAAGAGATTTAACACCTTACTGTCATGACAACGCAAGCATATATTTCCAATGTGATCCTAATTTATGCTTGTTTCATAGTCGAAACATTTCTCTTTATGAACATTCAATGCTATGATAACTTTATCATGAACACACACTTTCTTGAAATATTTAAACTTCACTTTTTAAAGTAGGATTTAAGTATTTATCTTTCAAATTTAAAAATGATACTGCTCGAAAACGTACCATAAACCAACTATTGTCGATGAACAGCCATAGAGTACCATGGGAGCAGCCACATAAGAAATTCTGGAATTGGAGGAGCTCGGAGCGGAATTGGTGGAATCGGAACTGTTGAATCCGGGAAAGAATTGGCGGAAGCGGAACTAACGGAAATAGAATCCGTGGAATAGGGACTGGAACTGGAACTGATTGAGCTTGTAGCAGAATTGGAACCGTGGAATCGGGGGGCAGGAGTGGCAGAACCGGAACTGACAAAACCAGAATCGGTGAAACTATGACAGGGACTGGAGCCACTGTAGAAGCCAGTAAAATCGGAACTGGAATTGCTGTACGTGGGGGCCAGATAGGTGGAAGTGGAATTGAAACTGGAATTAATGTCAGAAACAGGGAAGTGGAATTTGATATACTTTTATTAAAAAAAATATATGAAAATACCTCGGGGGTAATGAGAATGGCTTGTAAAAACACAAAGATATGGATTTTAATCATAGTTTTTATCAAGAAAATGTCTGAGAATGCCTTAAGAATGATAATATGTATCAGAGGGATGTTATGAGCCAGCCACATATTGCTACGGTGTGGTGAATTGACATGGTGTATTACGAGGGTGGCTTGCGAAAACACAAACGAAAGGCATAATTTTTATCAAGAAAGTATCTGAAAAATGCCTTAGGAACGATAATATGTATCACACACATGCCACGGGCCAGTCACATATTGCAACTATTGCCTGAATTTCCATGGAGGGCATCACATTGGGGGATGGCTTGCAGAAACGTGAATGAATAGATTTAAAGCATAGTTTTTACCAAGGAAAGATCTGAGAACGTCTTGGGAATGATAATATTTATCACAGGGATGTCACAGGTCAGCCACATATTGCCACGGTGGCGTGAATGGATATGTGTATCCCAAGGAGGAAAAATTGAAAGAAAAATGAAATTTTGATGAAGAAATTTCTTAAAGTATTATGTAGCATCCCATGTGTACATTGTCATTGTGTAACGCCTCAAGGTGTGTTCTGCTTATTTACAACACTCCATATTACGCAACAACCAACGAAATCTTGAAGAAAAACGTCTTTATGAAAGTGGATGCAACAAGTTCGATGTAAATAGTCCTAGCATAGAAGATCGAAGACTGGTTGAAGATTGAAGACAAAATTTATGGCACCTTGGCATTATTTGAAACAAGGCCATATCCAGGATTTTTTGGGGAGGGTTCGAAGGTTTACAAAAGGATTTTTTCGGAAGGGTGGGGGTAAAATAAAAATAAAAACGCATAAAAAATTAGTTTATATTCAATTAGTAGCTGTTGGGGTGGCGCTTCACGCCACCCCAACACCTAGTTGGTGGGGTGCTTCGCGCCCCCCAAGCCCCCCCGCGCGCGTAAGTCGTTACGCGCCATTGTAGTTGTGTCCCCTGTCCCCCTTGTGAATAGATATATATATATATATATATATATATATATATATATATATATATATATATATATATATATATATATATATATATATATATATATATATATATATATATATATATATATATATATATATATATATATATATATGTTGCATATAAATAGATTGTCAGGTTTACTGACTCTTGAACATGCAACATATAATTGTCCATGAGAAAAACAATCCGTATTCAGATCTATACCTCATTATTCTAATGATGTGTCCCTGTATCCCGGTCGTCATTTATATTCCCTGTGTCCCGGTCGTCATTTGTGTCCCGGTGTCCCAGTTTGTAATTTTTCTTTGAGTGTCCCGGTCGTTATTTATATTCCCTGTGTCCCGGTGTCCTGGTCGTCATTTGTGTCCCGGTCTGTAATTTCTATTCGAACAATCCCTGTGTCCCGGTCGTCATTTATATATCCCGCCTGTGCCCCCGGCGTCCCCGTTGTAGTTGTGTCCCTCTGTCCCGGTCGTCATTTATATTCCCTGTGTCCCGGTCATGATTTGTGGCCGGGTGTCCCAGTCTGTAATTTCTCTTTGAGGTTCCTGGTCGTCATTTATATTCCCTGTGTCCCGGTCGTCATTTGTTTCCCGGCGTCCCGGTATGTAATTTCATCAGTTGACAAACATGACGTCAGTCGACAAACAACTTCATGACGCATACAGCTCAATCCTTATGATGACGTCAGTCGACAAACATGACGTCAGTCGACACACAAACATGACGTCACTCGACACACACACACACACAGACACTACTACTACTACTAATAACTCACTGCAGCACCAAGCCGCCTGAGGCCAACACAGCTACGCACGCTCCTCCTCCACCCTAATCTATTTAAAGCCTCCCTCTTTACACCCTCCCAGGAAGTTCCCATTTCCTTTAAATCCTTATTTATGACATCCTCCCAACCCAGACAAGGACGACCTGCTTTCCGTGTAGCCCCAGACGGTTGGCCAAAAAGGACAATCTTCGGTAATCTGTCATCCTTCATCCGTAGAACGTGGCCTAGCCATCTCAACCTTTCTTTCATTATAGCCCCAGAAAGCGGGATTGAACCACACTTTTCGTACAACCTACTGTTTGAAATACGGTCAGTCAGCCGGGTACCCAGAACAATCCGTAGGCAATTTCTCTGGAAAACATCTAGTAAATTTTCATCTGCTTTTCGGAGTGTCCATGCTTCAGAGCCATATTTGACCACTGTCATCACTGTAGCTTCCAATATTCTAATCTTGGTTTGTAGGCTTATCTTTCTATTCTTCCAAACTTTTTTTAACTGTGAAAAAACACCCTGAGCTTTAGCTATTCTACTTTTAACATCTTCACTGCTCCCACCATCTTTACTAATAATACTACCAAGGTAACTGAAGCTCCCAACCTGATCAATCTTTTCGTTACCTAAGGTCACCTGTTCATCTTCACTTATTCCTAACCTTAGTGACTTAGTCTTCTTAACATTAATTTTCAAGCCTATTTTAGCACCCTGAACTCGTAAAACCTCTAAAAATTCATTCATTTTGCTCACACTTTCATCTAATATGCTTAAATCATCAGCATAATCTAAGTCCAGGAGCGTTCTTCCTCCCCATTTGATTCCATGGTCTCCAATTGCCTTTCCTGTGCTCCTTAAGACGAAGTCCATCAAAATGATCCATATAAAGGGGGATAGAACACAACCCTGCTTAACTCCTGATTTAATACAAAACCAGTTGCTAACCTCATTTCCTACCTTAACCGCAGCAGTATTATTCTCGTACATAGCGCAAATCACTTTAATGTATTTTTCTGGTATACCATATAACGATAAGACCTTTGTTAACGCTGTTCTATCAACAGAATCGAAAGCTTGCTCATAATCGATAAAACTAAGGACCAAAGGTGTTTGACAACGAAGGGACTTCTCAATTATTAACCTAAGAGTGAAAACATGGTCGACACATCCTCTACCTTTTCTAAAACCGCATTGTTCTTCCCTTAAAACTTTGTCTACAGCATGTCTCAGTCTAAAAAGTATCATATTACTCAGTAATTTGCTACCTACAGAGACCAGACTAATGCCTCGATAATTCCGACATTCACTCTTGTCACCTTTCTTATACAGTGGTTTAATTAAGGTTTTCCTAAAATCATTGGGTACTTCCCCTTTTTCAAAAATCATGTTCATAATCTTCAGTAGCTTATTCCTAACCTCAGAGCCACCATATTTAAGGAACTCATTAATCATACTATCAGCACCTGGGGCCTTATTACTTTTTAATCCTTCTAGTACTGTCGCTAATTCTTCCTCACTAAACAAATCTTCCTTCACATCCAAGGTATCACAAACTTTTTCATTTTCATCTATATCTTTTCCTGCAACTGTATCTCGGTTTAGCACATTCTCAAAATGTTCCACCCATCTTTCTTTAACTTTTTCCTTATCACTAATTGTGACCCCATTTCTATCTTTAACTGGGACTAGTCCGGATCGGCTACTCCCTTTCAATTTATTAACATGCCAGTATAATATTTTACTATTATGCCGTCTAGCCGCATCTTCCAGATCCTCAGCAATTTTATCCATCGCCTCCATTTCACATCTCCTTAGTTCATATTTTAATGCTTTCTCCACTTTCTTTACATTCCTTTTGTTTTCATACGACCTATCGCTCAGATAATTCTTATACAAACCCCTTCTACTCTCTATTAAACCTAAAGCTTTTTCACTAATATTCCTAGTTGCTGTCTTAGCACTCTTCCCTAGGACACCATCAGCAACTTCACAAATTGTTTTTCTGAAATTATTCCATCCATCTTCCACATTGTCAAATTTTAAACCCTCAAGTTTAGTACTCAACTGTTCCTGGAATTTTTTTCTCAAATTTTTTATCCTGAAGTCTACCAACATCATAACTTTCCGGGAGGGAGTTACTCTTCCGAAATTTCAGCTTTAAATTAACCTTAGACACTACTAGATGGAGATCTTTACTTTTAACATCAATAACGGCACTCCTATACACCCTAGTATCTTGTATTGATCCTGCTAGTCTTCTGTTTACAATAACATAATCAATAAGGTTTGCTGTCTTACCATCACGTGAATACCATGTCAACTTATGGGCCATTTTGTGACCAAACACCGTATTGGTTATAACTAGGTTGTTATACCTAAAAAATTGCAAAAGCCTATAGCCATTACTGTTTTCTTTTCCTACACCAAAATTACCTAGGCTAGGATACCATCTATCCCTATTTCTACCAACCTGGGCATTAAAATCTCCTAGCAAAAACACCATATTTCTACCTGGTACCCTGTCTATTTGCTCCTGTAACTGTAAGTAAAATTCATCTGAGTCACTAGTATTCTGATCTGAGAAAATTCATCTGAGCAATTAGTATTCTATTATTAATACCTTCCCAGCCTAAACAAGACTTAGCAGCTTCCTTATTCATCATGAGCCCTACTCCCTGTCTATGTACCCCATCCTTCCTTCCTGAGTAAACAAATTCTATGTCACCTAATTTCATGCTTCCTACCCCTGGGATATGAGTTTCTGAAACTCCTAATAACACAAACAACTTATTTTTATATATATAGATTCCCTGTGTCCCGGTTGTCATTTGTGTCCCGGTGTCCCAGTTTGTAATTTCTCTTTGAGTGTCCCGGTTGTCATTTATACTCCCTGTGTCCCGATGTCCTGGTCATCATATGTGTCTAGGTGTCCCGGTCTGTAATTTCTATTCGAACAATCCCTGTGTCCCGGTCGTCATTTATATATCCCGCCTGTGCCCCGGCGTCCCCGTTGTAGTTGTTTCCCTGTGTCCCGGTCGTCGTTTATATTCCCTGTGTCCTGGTCGTGATTTGTGTCCGGGTGTCCCAGTCTGTAATTTCTCTTTGAGGTTCCCGGTCGTCATTTTTATTCCCTGTGTCCTGGTCGTCGTTTGTGTCCCGGTGTCTCGGTATGTAATTTCATCAGTTGACAAACATGACGTCAGTCGACAAACAACTTCATGACGCATACAGCTCAATCCTTATAATGACGTCAGTCGACAAAAATGACGTCAGTCGACACACAAACATGACGTCACTCGACACACACACACAGACAACTTATTTTTTTTTCCTTTGAAACTTGCGATTTTGCAGTAGACCTAGAGCTGCCACCTGCACTAAAAGGAACAAATACTTGTATTATTTAGTTCCAGAACGATTAATTCAGCAAGCAAGGATTATGGTTGAACATATTTGGAGTTCTGCTTAGAATTAAACTGATTTTATTTTAAAAGAGAAAAAAATTTTCCATTGTTTCTGATACATTTTCAATATACTTTTCAATTTAAAAAGTACAAAACAGGTTTCGGAAATGTAAATCGATAGATAGATAAATGTAAAAGTTATGGGGCATAACCCATAATATCTCTAGCCCTATTTTCCTGAAAATATATTCTGGTGTGATTAAATTCTGAGATTATTTTGTTTTCAGTTTAATGACTGAAGAAATAAAACTAGACCAACTTCACCTGTAGAGACGTAGTGTAAGAATTTGACCCCAAACTCCATTGTATAGCTTACGATCGTTAGTCCTCTGATCATGCGGATGGTATGGTAATTAAGGCATATGTCATATTAATAATATTGTCCTAATTAAACGTAACTAAATTAAAATGAACTAGCACAGGTAAATAAATTATTGAACAGACATAAATCAAGGTCATAGTCTGCTGTTCTATGTCTTAAGTGTTTTGTAACCATGAAGAAGTTATGGAGCATAACGCAGTCTCAACTCTAGCCGTATTTTTCTCGAAATCATTTTTCCTGGTCTAACGGTTAAGAAATACCACAAAAACAAAATATTTACTTCTTCAAAACTTAATTGTAACATGTTTAATAATGCCTGAAAAACAAATTAATTTTATAGGCGGTGTATAATCATTGCTAAAAATGCTGCTCGTTTCCGCATCGTAAAGTTGATGTTAGTTGTTTTTTCTGAGCTTTAACTTTATTCAACTGCGATTTTAAGTCCGTCTCTGCAGCCTGCCATAACAAATACAAATCTTTTTTACTTAATCGTTTTAGTGTTGCTTCATCAACTAGAGAATATGAAAAAAGAGTTTCGGCATCACTTTCATCACTGTCTTTGTCATCGGGATTGTTGCATGATTCACTCGAAGGCTTATTAGATGGCTCTGTCTGAGAATTCTCTAATAAAACCTCTTTTTCGAAGGATGTTTCAACTATCGTTGAAATTTTGGCTCGGCTCTCCCATACTTTCTGGTCGTCAACACATTCGTTTGCGGTATCAGTGCTTTCAAAGACGAAATTGGTTAAATCTGTATTTAGAATAGATGTTGTGGCAGAATCACAGCTACCCTGATGGACGGTATTTAAGCGCCGTTCTTCCTGCTGAAACCTAATGAGGAAGAAGAATAAATTATTGCTGAATTAGTAATCTGAATTAGTATTTAAACATGTAAATATAAAACAAATTTAATACATTTTTACACTTTAATGAACACTGGAAAGTTTTGAACAAAAAAAAACTAACCGAACCTAAAGATATATACTAAAAAGCTTTACTTTTATACCGTAAAAAACAAAACACTACGGCAGTTTGTTTGTATTTTATTAGAAATCAGAAGCAATGCTATAGCACTGTCTATAGTAAAGACAGCGCTTTACTGTCTTTATAAAATTATAATTGATAATTTCAACATTTTATCATTTATTTATTATTGTTTCCCCAGAGGCACTTCATATTAAAGGACCTGTCATATAAACTTTAGAATGGGTTCATTCGATTGAAAATTGACAGTTATAGTGTCCTTTTTAAGAGTCCAAAGCTATTGGAGAGCAGCCAGCCCCATCTCACGCCCTTTTTCCCCGAATCCATCTGATCATAATTTTAAGATGTTTACTCTGTTCAAAATAGTCGAAAAATCAAATAACTATGCCTCCAAGATAAAAAACACATAGCCCCCGTGACAAGGGCTGTAAGTTCGACAAGTTGCCCGTTGTTAACGTATGAGGTTTTTTATTGCGAAAAGAGGGCATGGCTCACTTTGACAGCTTCAACCATTTTCGTAGTTGGTATATGTTTAACTAGCAGCTGTTCATAACGCCTTTGGAAAACAACATACGTTTGCTTCTAACCTTAGATTATATTCAATTATTAAATTAGTAAGGGGGGGGGTACACGGTTAAAATGAAAGGGATTTAAAAAAATCTGATAAAAGGCAAATGTCGGGGAAAACATTTCCCAAATATAGGCCAGTAATAACTTTATCAAATGTATCTGATTCAATAATGTTCAAAAGATTTTGTAAAACATATTTCGACAAAACAAATAGCGGCTTTCTATACAGCTTTTGGTTTTAGATCTGTGATTCTAAGAGAGTGTCCTTTTAATCGATGATTCCAAGAAGAGGATTGGCCCCGAATGCCGCCCTAGTTCTTTAATAATGAAGTGCCTATATTGTAATGTCTATTTTGAAGTAATAAAACCTATTCTTTTCTTTTCAAATTAATGCTTTTCAAAATAATATTTACCTAGTTTTAATCTATCTGTACGATTATTCTTCTTTCTATATGTCTGAACATATAGACATTTAAATTTTATACCGGGTACGGTATAAAAAGTTCAAAACCGGAGACCACTCAAGCTGCTGGTCCTCTGCTCCCGATGTAAATATTCATAAATATGCTGCAAAGAAGTGAGTGTAAGGGTGGGGCTTACGCGTGAAAAGAGATAACCGTTAATCAAAGTCCAAGGGTAATCTGAAAATTTTATAGAGCAGATGAAGTGTTGGTTCCCTTTAACCTAATCCCCGCAGTTTAAGGTAGGTCATTCCCAGCGGGTAAACTGGCTCTTTGATAGGCATCCGTCCCCATCTTCCTGTTTAGTAAGAAAATCCCCTTTATATTTTCCAATTATGCATTTCTAATAATCGTTAGTATATTTTCAAATAACTAGAAAATAAGAAATATGCTTTCAGTAAATATAGGTTAGGATTTTGTGTAACTATAGTCTTTATTATTTCGAAAGGATAAATTTCTTCACTTAAAAAGCTTATTGACTTTCGTAAAATATCCGATTTTAAATTTGTAACCCTTGTACTCTGGATCGAGTCAATATGCCGATCTGAATCCGGAGATAGTTAGGTTGGGATCAGAAGGTCTGAACAGGCTGTTTGTGTCTGGCAGGCACTCCCAGCAATTGGTCAAGCTCTCCCATTCCTAACCATTAACGGGAAGTCCGAGCTGTGCACCTCATAGCGGTGGACTTTTCGACGTGCAACACGCCTTGGGAAGTCGATTGCCAACGCACACAGGGTGCCGTAAGTCTGGGGAGCCTACGGTCAAACAAATTCCCACATAGTATCTAAATGAAGAATGAATGGGATCAACAGTTTTTCATGTAATACGGCGTCCCCGGCTTTAAGCGACGCGCCCTCAGTTTTAGGAATGGTGGCGAGGCCTATAAATGAGCAAACCATCCAAAATACGGCGTCCCCGGCGTTAAGCGACACGCCCTCACTTTTAGAGATGGTGAAGAGCTCGATAAATAAGCAAACCCTCCCAAGCTACATCAGCCAGATGAAGAAGATTTTTGGAGTATATTGCTGGAATGTAAGATCAGTGAAAGAAGATACAATCCGCCAAGTCTTAGCTTATGAACTGCACAAATATAAGGGAGATGTAATCTGCCTTTTTGAAACGAGGATCTAAGTTGTCCTTTCTGAAGATATACCCATAGCAGAAGAGAGTCCAGATGGCTCCGCGTTTCTAGGAGTGGGATTAATGCTGAGTATATTTAGTGACCTTCTAATACCCAACGTGATTGCACCAGTTGAGTTAGAAAACATACCACCCTTGGTCTTGAAAGAGTCTAACGACATAAACCTGTCTCCGCCAGACCTTGACGAAATCATTGAAGCCATCATGAGCCTCAAATGACACGAGCCTCATGGTGAGGACAGTAATTACCCTGAAATTACAAAGCTCCCCCCTACTTGATTGCGAGCCAGTTGCTGCCACTATTTAGTGAAATACGAAAAATCAAATCTTATTCATCCTTCCCATTTACAAAAAAAGGTATAAGGCAGAGTGTGCCAATTATAGAGGCATATCTCTCATCGACATTGAAGTCAAATTATTAGCGATCTTTCAACTATGGAGATTTCAAACAGCAATAGATAAGCAAACTTAGAAAAACCAGTACGGGTTTCAGCCAGGCAGAGGATTCTTGGATCAGATTTTCGCCCTTCGTTATGTCATGTAGCAATCTAAAAGGTACAAAATTCTACCGTTCTATTCATAGACTACGTTGTGCGAAGAATCTTCACTGTTTGATGTAGAATGGGGTGTCAAACAAGGCTGTATGCTTTCTCCGGTCCTTTTCATTTTTTGTATTGATTAAATCCTTGAACGTGCTGTATGGAGATTTGATGGAGTACTAGTTGGTAGAAACGTCAGCTTGACGGACCTTTACAACGCAGACGATGTAAATCTCTCTCCCTAAACCTAGACTGAGCCCAGCAAATGTTTGATAAAGTGATATATTTCTCAGCATACCTTGACCTTTGGATAAACTCAAAGAAAACGAAAGGTCTTGACCTGAGCGTCAGAAGAAATTATCAAATCACGCTTTACGGCCTCTCACCTTAAAATGTTTTGAGATGGATTTGAGAAAACGATGCGATCAAGATTTCAATAGAAGAATAGCTAGAGCTCAAGCAGTCTTTCCTCAACTCTGCAGGCATATTTGGTCTCGTTGAGAGATTAGCTGAAGAACAAAAATAAGCATTTACGAGTCGACAGTGAGGGTAGTTTTTCTCTATGGTGTCAAATCCTGGCTCATCAAAGTAGCTCAGGGACTCGCTCTAGAAGTCTTCGTCCACCGTTGCTTGCGTTCAATATTGCGCACCTGATCTTAAGACAAGATCTCTACTGACAAACTGGACACGCTTTACGTCACCCCGACGATCAGCTTGTTAGACAAATACTGCTCGTGGAATCCCTACCAACATGGCGTATAAGACATGGGGGATAGTTTAAAATTGATGGACGCTAGTTAAACAAGATCTGGAGCCAGCTGGAGGTTTTTGCAAATTTGGCTACAGATGGGACAAATACTGGCTGAGGCACGCTCTGGAAGTCTTCGACCACAGTTGCTTGCGTTCAATCTTGCGCATCAGATTTTCAGACAAGATTTTTAATGACGGAATTCGTCGACGTTGTTACAACATCGAAAGGATCTCAGGCATCATCAAACTCCACCGGCTTCGCTGGCTTGGACACGCTTTACGTTACCTTGACGATCAGCTCATTAAACAAACATTGCTCACTGAAACCCTACTAACATGGCGTAGAAGACAAGGAGGACAGCTGAAAAATCGGTGGACGCTACTTAAACAAGATCTGGAGCCAGCTGGAAGTTTTCGCAGGTTTGGCTACAGATGGGACAAATGCTGGCTGATGTTCGCTGAAAAACTGGCACAAGACCTTTCGTCATGGGAAACCATCATTCAGAAGCTCTGCTTATACGCTGGGTGAGGTGGAAATGACGGTCCTACTGCAAGTACAAGTACTTTGGATCGAGACATACTGGATTGAGACTTTTGCTTGTGCAAAACAGTATTTAATTTAAGACGAAACTTAAATTGCTGAATCTTACAAATTCTCAAGCCCTCGACCGTTGCATCGATGCCACCTTTTTGGTTTGGATAACATTTGTGCACTACTTACAGCTTTTTGTTGGTCTTAGGAAAAGTTAAAAATTGCCATTAGTATATTTTATGTAATATCAAGACGAGGAATCAATATAATTTTAATTTAGTTATTAGTATATAATTGATATACAGAAGTCATGGCTATTATCTTCTGATTTAATTATGAAAAACTTTTGAGTTATGAAATGTCATTAAATAATAATGAATAAACAAATCTGAAAATTTTATTTGTAAAGTATGATGTATTCTTGGATAAAAATAAATAATAACTCAAAACTTTAAACTATAGTTAGACATTTTTATTTGGGCAAAGGGTCTTGTAGGTCCTTGATTTGTCGGTTTATATCCAAGAAATTTCTGTTTAAGTAAGTTTAAAATATTCATTCTTGTTCTAGAATTGCTTCTTTGGGCGAAAACAACACTTTTGGAGATCAATTCAAAAGTTTAGCTAAGTACAACAAATATTTATAGAAATCTAATACAAAAATTCTTGTTAGCAATGCAATTGTAAAAATAAAATATTCACCTTGTAAAATAAATAGTGCTTCTAAGATGTCTATCCCAAGTGTGTAAAAATTCGAACGTAGTCTCTCTAGGACTGTTTTCCTTACAAGAGAACATTAATTGATATGCACGTCACTAGTCCAGTGATAAGAATAAAAAGTAATTTGTATTCTCTTTGTAGGCTTTCTTGTCCCAGCAATTATCCGAATCCCCCTTTAAAACGAGGGGGATCAAAGCTATTAGAACAAGGGACGAGACATAATGAAATACTTAAGTACACGCCTAGACTTGTGGCTGCATTTTTGTCTGATTTCTTGCCTTAGTTTTTTCAGTTTGCTTTTAGGGATGAGGTGGATGTTAGGGGGGGGGGAGAAGTAGCTGAAGATCTATGAGTTATTGATACTTCTGACATCTACATCTGACAGCTACATATGTAAAGGAGAGGTTTTTACTTAAAAGTGCAATATTTCACTAGTACAGCTTTGTGTCTTTTTCATACTTGATGGAAGTAAAATACGAACCGTACCGGTAATTTGCTTTTAAGAAAATTTTAGCCTCGCGGAAAGAGCTTGGACTAAGGGGCCATCTTATCTCCTCATATTTCGTATAATATATGTCAGGTTCAAGTCTTAGTTTTGCTCTTTATTTAAAAAGAACAGTCTTTTTATATTAAATTCTATGTCGCTGTTATGTCACTCAAAGTGACAATGAAAGAACAAGCACGTACATGTCAATTTATTCCTATTTAGAGACATATTTCAAATAAAATAACGTAAAAACAGGCTAATGGCTTGGAAGATGCATGAATTTTTAGGAGACATGATTTCATAGGTAACAATCTCAAAAATTTAGAGGACATGGACCCGCAGGCTCTCTTTGCTGAATGAATGCTTGTTAATCTGTCAAACGATAAAGTATAAACAATAGCTTCTTGATTCTACTGCTACTACTAACAATTCACTGCAGTACCAAGCTGCCTGAGGCCAACAAAACTACACACTCCCCTTTCATCCTATTTTACTCAAAGCCTCCCTCTTTACACCCTCCCAAGAAGTTTCAATTTTCCCAAAATATTTCCATAGTATCTCTTCCCTCTCCTAGCCACCCCTGTATGATTCCCTAGCTAACTATACAACGACATCCTCAATATCAGTAGAACAGCGCTTGGAATTAAAGAACATTTTCGAATCCTTGATAGGAGTAACAACATATTGGTCTTCGATTTAACGAGAACAAGACTGAGTTTTTGGAGTTCGATCGCTGCTCACATGTTCAATCGAGTGAATATGTTATTAAAGTGCAGGATAAACTGACGTACCTTTGTATACCGATTAGGTAAAATCTTCACGCTACGCGTAAACTTCTAACAGAATTTACCACAAATTCTAGGAAAGCGCACGGTTTACTAGTTGCATTAAGTTTCAAATATATCATTAAGACTTAAGAAATACTTCTCCATTCTATCTAAACCACAACTTTGTGGCCAATATGTTTGCTTATTAGGTAAAAAACGGTGAAAATATGGTGGCAAAAACCCTTAAAAAATACTATTCATTCTAAGTAAGCTACAACTTCAGGGCCAATTAATTTACTTTTTAGGTTGACAAAGTTGTGGTTGAAAACAAATTTGGGCTGCATATTTGCACATTAGGAAGGGGGGAGGGTAAACTGCAGCGGATGTGCATGTAAAATGTGCTAGAGGCCTTTTTTATTATAGAGAAAATATAATGTTTCCTGATTATAGCAATATTTTGCTAATTTAAAAATGTCGGCTATTACTTTGGTACGATATACATTTCTGGCATGGGTGATCTGTCGCTTCCCGCTTCTGCTACCTCTGTCTAAAAATAAACTATGTATATTAAATAAATAAGAAATCCGAGACACATGCACATGGGGAGCTTCTGTCCCTTTCAGAATATCCTATACGTAATTCCTGGGTTTTTCCAAATTTTTTTTGCAACATCCCTCCTCCACTTTTTAGACCCCTTTAAAATAAACTAGCTCGTACATGCCTGAAGATACTAATTAGAGACAAATAAAAATACAAAAATAATTGACTAGGCATATCTATATTAAAATGTTTGGTACTACCTTTTAATCTCTTGTATCATCTCGAAAAACTGGGCTTTACTCCGACGCCTTCGTTTTTGCTCGTTTTCTTTCTAGAACAAAAGAGACTTAATAAAGAGACCTTTTTACATCCCTTGGATTAAGGCAATCAAATATCCCATTCGGACTCTTCTGGCAACACCAAAAGATACGTTATGGATATTAGATAGATCACGCTAAATAGGATTATGTAGTCGCATATATCTTGATTAAGAGGAATGTGATTATTGATCTGAAATACCTTAGAAGGATTTCAAGGAAGATGGGTCATCCAATTTCTGCTAAGTGGTTTACATATCAGACCTGCGTCTGCCACGCAGCTCTGTCACGTGTGGTACAGTTCTATCATGGTTGGCACAGTCTCTTCTAAGGCTGGTATGGTTCCAGACTTGCGCCATGCTTGGTACGCGTTACCTGGTGTAAGTGATATATGAGAGTAAATGACCCGTCGTTCAAGAGGTGAGCTGGTTTAGTCATAACTTTTTCCGCTGGACGGGGTACATATCTCCGAAAAATTGTTGTGTTTCGTTATTTGGCCGAGTTTTGGCTCTATCTTATTTTATTGTTTACGCCCTTATAATGGTAATTCCTTTGACTCAAAATAAGCTTCACTTCATGCAATTTCGTAAACAAAATTATTTAAATTATACCTTTAACCAAAATATTAAACCGTGCGGCGTTTTTCGATACAGTCTCTGTAGCTTAACAAATTTTTAAATCACGTATTTTAATTGATTTTTTCCTTCCAAACTAAAATACGATTTTAAAACCTTTTAAAACCCATCATAGCACTAAACAGTAATACTTCTACGACTATTGCTAACCGTGGCACCAAGCCACCTGAGGCCAACACAGTTAAGCACGCTCTTCCTTCATCCTGATCTATTCAAAGCCTCCCTCTTTACACCCTCGAGGAAATTTTTCTTTAAATCCTTTTCTATGAAATCCTCCCACCCCAACTGAGGACGACCTGCTTTCCGTTTAGGCCTATACTGTTGGCCGAAAAGGACAATCTGTGGCAATCTGTCATCCCTCATCCGCAGAACTTGCCCTAGTCATCTTAATCCTTTAATTATAGCCCTAGAAAGCGAGATTGAACCACATTTTTCGTACAGCCTACTGTTTAGAATACGGTCAGTCAGCCGGGTACCCAGGACAATCCGTAGGTAATTTCTCTGAAAAACATCTAGCAAATCTTCATTCACTTTTCGGGACGCCCAGGCTTCAGAGACATGTTTGACCATTGTCATGACTGCACCTTTGAGTATACTAATCTCGGCTTGCAGACTTATCTTTCAATTCTTCCAAACTTTTTTTAACTGTAAAAAAAAACAGCCTGAGTCTTAGCTATTCTACTTTTAGCGTCTTCACTGCTTACACCGTCTTTACTAATAATATTACGGAGGTAAGTGAAGCTGCACACATGACCAGTCTTTTCATTACCCAAAGTCACGTTTTCATCTTCACTTATTTTTGGCCTTAGTGACTTAGTCTTCTCAACATTAATTTTTAAGCCTATTCAAGCATCCTGAACTCGAAAAGCTTCTAAAAAATAGTGTTAATGCGCTGCCTATGATAAGCATAAAAGCATAAAACATAATTAATTAGACTCTTTATTGCAAGGACTATTATTCAAAAGAACGTTACTGTGAAGAGTGTGTAGAAGTCACATTTCATCTTGAAAAGCGAAATGTAAGTGATTTTTTAATTTGTTTCAAAATTCTTTTTAATCAAAATGAGCTAGACTTAGGACGATTTCAGAAGCCTAACTTTCAACTTCAATATCATACGGGCCAGTTATAATATATTTTATGACGGTTCAAGGACGACTATCCATGTCGTGACGGCTCAACTTTATGACCTGGCGGCTTTCATATTTACTCTAAGAAATTTTGAATTCAAACAGTTCGTGGTAACGAACCGTAATTAAAGAGTAACTGAAAATTTGCCAAGCGGAATTTTGAAAATAACAAATACAAGAATTGAATCTTTATGCCGAATCCAAATTTATAAGACTTATTAAGTTTAATGTTGCACATCGAAAACTACGAGCCACAGAAAACCTGCATGATTTTCAAAAAAGGGCAAAAACGCCACCAATAATTCATGCGATCTTAATAAAGAACCACTCTATCAGATTAATCATTTCCGAAAATTCCATTGTAGAGGTTTTAAATGTGGGATTTTCTATTTCTTCCAGAAAAAAGATTACGGACGCGTGTCTTTTTTTTTGTTTTTCTCATGAGAGGTTGTATCGAACCAATGGTTCTAAAAGATAGTGAGAAGGCTCATTCAAACGGAAATAAAAGTTCTTGTGCCCTTTTTAAGTGGCCAAAAAGACTAGAGAGAAGCCCCCAGCGCTCCTTCTTTCCCCAAAGACATTCAGTCAAGAGTTTGATATGGTCATTTGGTTCAGCCTAGCCTAAAGCTCTAATAACTATGCCTTCGGGAATGACATGACCCATCATAGTCCCTCGGGGAAGGGCTGTAGGCTACGTAACTTTCCTATTGTTCACATATAGTATTTGTTTTGGGAAATATACGGAAGTTTTGGGGAGGAAATTTCTGTAAGAGGAAGATTCTCACAGAAAAAAATTTTCATGGAGAGGAAAGCTCTTGAGTGGCAGTTTTTCAGGAGGAACTTTACACAAGGGGGTTGAAGAAGATTTTCTGGCATGAATTGAATTGTCAAAAATTAATGAAAAAAGAGTTTTTTTAACTGAAAGTATGGAGCAACATGAAAACAAAACGAACATAAATTAATTATTATACACTTGGGGCTACCCCTTGCTCAACACTTTAACGTTAAGTTAGACTTTTTATCACAACTAAATAAAACAAGAGCTAAGAGCTCATATGACACTTGTGACGAGGCGAGAAGAGCTAAGAGCCAAGAGATCATATGGTGTGAGCTCTAACAAAATTCTATGAATCAATAGATTGATTTAAAAAGGAAAATGGGAGGCTTAATGCCGGTCAGGATTTAAAATAAGAGCTCTGAGTCACGATGTCCTTCTAAATATCAAAATTCATTAAGATCCGATCACCCACTCGTAAGTTATAAATACCTAATTTTTTCTAATTTTTCCTCTCCCTTTAGCCCCTTAGATGGTCGAATCTGGGAAAACGACTTTATCAAGTCAAATTGTGCAGCTTCCTGACACGCCTATCAATTTTCATCGTCCTAGCACGTCCAGAAGCACCAAACTCGCCAAATCACTGAACCCCTCCGCCCAACTCCCCCAAAGAGAGCGAATCCAGTACGATTCTGTCAATCACGTATCAAGGACATTTGTTTATTCTACCCACCAAGCTTCATCCCGATTCCTACACTCCAAGTGTTTTTCCAAGATTTCCCCCTCCAACTCCCCCCAGTGTCAAAATATCTGGTCGGGATTTGAAATAAGAGCTCTGAGACATGAATTCCTTCTAAAAATCAAGTTTCATTAAGCTCTGATCATCCATTCGTAAGATAAAAATACCCCAATTTTCACGTTTTCCAAGAATACCGGTTTCCCCCTCCAACTCCCCCCAACGTCACAGGATCTGGTCGGAATTTAAATAAGAGCTTTAAAGCACAAGATCCTTCTAAATATTAAATTTCATTAAGATCTGGTTCACCCATTTTCAAAATTACCCCCCTCAAATTCCACCAAAGAGAGCAGATCCGGTCCGGTTATGTCAGTCACGTATCTTAGACAGGTTTTTATTCTTCCCATCCAGTTTCATCCTGAACTCACCACTTTAAGTATTTTCTAAGATTTCAGCCCCCCCCCAACTGCCCCCCCCCCATTACGCTTGATCCGGTTGAGATCTAAAATAAGAGATCTGAGTTACGAGGTCCTTCTAAATATGAAGTTTCATGAAGATCCGATCACTCCTTCGTAAGTTAAAAATACGTCATATTTTCTTATTTTTCAGAATTACACCCCCCCCCCAATAGATCGGATCCGTTCCAATTATGTAGATCACTTATGTAAAACTTCTGCTTATTTTTCCCACCAAGGTTCATCCCGATCCCTCCAATCTAAGCATTTCCCATGATTTTAGGTTCCCCCACCCCCAAACTTCCCCCAACGTCACCAGATCCTGTTAGGATTTAAAATAAGAGCTTTGAGACACGATATCCTTCTAAATATCAAATTTCATTGAGATCCGATAACCCGTTCGTAAGTTAAAAATACCTCATTTTTTCTAATTTTTCAGAATTAACCCCTCCCCCAACTACCCCAAAGAGAGCGGATCCGTTCCGGTTATGTCGATCATGTATCTAGGACTCGTGATTATTTTTTCCACCAAATTCCATTCCGATCCCTCCATTCTAAGTGTTTTTCAAG
This sequence comes from Artemia franciscana, assembly GCF_032884065.1. Taxonomy (NCBI): domain Eukaryota; kingdom Metazoa; phylum Arthropoda; class Branchiopoda; order Anostraca; family Artemiidae; genus Artemia; species Artemia franciscana. Next base: position 7,923,464 of record NC_088873.1, read on the forward strand.
TTTTAGGTTTTCCCCTCCCAACTCCCCCCAATGTCACCAGATCTGGTCGGGTTTAAAGTAAGAGCTAACCCACCCCCCACCCCCAAACTTCCCCCAACGTCACCTGATCCTGTTAGGATTTAAAATAAGAGCTTTGAGACACGATATCCTTCTAAATATCAAATTTCATTGAGATCCGATAACCCGTTCGTAAGTTAAAAATACCTCATTTTTTCTAATTTTTCAGAAGTAACCCCCCCCCTCCAACTATCCCAAAGAGAGCAGATCCGTTCCATTTATGTCAATCATGTATCAAGCACTTGTGTTTATTTTTCCCACCAAGTTTCATACCGATCCCTCCACTCTAAGTGTTTTCCAAGTTTTAGGTTTCCCTCTCCCAACTCCCCCCCCCAATGTCACCAGATCCGGTCGGGATTTAAAATAAGAGCTCTAAGACACGATATCCTTCTAAACATCAAATTTCATTGAGATCCGATCACCCGTTCGTAAGTTAAAAATACCTCATTTTTTCTAATTTTTCAGAATTAACCCCCCCCCCAACTACCCCAAAGAGAGCGGATCCGTTCCGATTATGTCAATCATGTATCTGGGACTTGTGCTTGTTTTTCCCATCAAGTTTCATCCCGATCCCTCCACTCCAAGTGTTTTCCAAGATTTTAGCTTTCCCCCCTCCAACTCCCCCAATGTCATCAGATCCGGTCGGAATTTAAAATAAGAGCTCTGAGACACAATATCATTCCAAAAATCAAATTTCATTAAGATCCCATCACCCATTCATAAGTTAAAAATACTTCATTTTTTCTATTTTTCCGAATTAACCGGCCCCCCACTCCCCCCCAGATGGCCAAATTGGGAAAAAGACTATTTCTAATTTACGCTTGTCTCGTCCCTGATACGCGTGCCAAATTTCATCGTCCTAGCTTACCTGGAAGTGCCTAAAGTAGCAAAACCGGGACCGACAGACAGACAGACGGACAGACAGACAGACCGACAGACATACTGACAGAATTGGCGATTGCTATATGTCACTTGGTTAATACCAAGTGCCATAAAAAACAATCTTTTTCCACCGAAAGTAACGAAAAACATTAAAACATAAAACAAGCAAAATTTGTTATGTATACAAGGGGATTCTTCTCCTCGTCAATACCTTGCTCTTTACGCTAAAGTTCGTATTTTTTTCCAATTCCTTAAGAATGACCCCTTAATCACAAAGATCATTTAATTAGAATAAAAAGCTCTTTTGAAAGTAATATAAAACCTTAGCGTAAAGAGCGAGGTTTTGAAGAGGGGGCGAACCCTCTAATATACGCAATAATTTCTGTTCGTTTTAAGTTTTAATGTTGCTCCTTACAACCAGTGGAAAAATTTGCCTTTTTTAAATTTAATTTCTGATCGTTTTTATGGCACTTGGTATTAACCAGGTGACATATAGCAGTCGCCAATTCTGTCGGTCTGTGTGTCGGTCTGTCTGTCGGTCTGTCGGTCTGTCTGTCGGTCCCGGTTTTGCTACTTTAGGCACTTCCAGGTAAGCTAGGACGATGAAATTTGGCAAACGTATCAGGGACCGGACCAGATTGAATTAGAAATAGTCGTTTTCCCGATTTGACCATCTGGGGGGAGTGGGGGCCCGGTTAATTCGCAAAAAAATATAAAAAATGAAGTATTTTTAACTTATCAGTGGGTGATTGGATCTTAATGAAATTTGATGTTTGGAATGATATTGTGTCTCAGAGCTTTTATTTTAAATCCGACCGGATCTGATGACATTGGGGGGAGTTGGAGGGGAAAAACCTAAAGTCCCGGTTTTGCTACTTTAGGCACTTCCAGGTAAGCTAGGACGATGAAATTTGGCAAGCGTATCAGGGACCGGACCAGATTAAATTAGAAATAGTTTTTTCCCGATTTGACCATCTGGGGGGGGGGGAGTGGGGGCCGGTTAATTCGGAAAAAATAGAAAAAATGAAGTATTTTTAACTTATGAGCGGGTGATTGGATCTTAATGAAATTTGATGTTTGGAATGATATTGTGTCTCACAGCTCTTATTTTAAATCCCGACTGGGTCTGATGACATTGGGGGGAGTTGAAGGAGGGAAACCTAAAATCTTGGAAAACACTTAGAGTGGAGGGATCGGGATGAAACTTGATGGGAAAAATAAGCGCAAGTCCCAGATACGTGATTGACATAATCGGAACTGATTTGCTCCCTTTGGGGTAGTTGGGGGGGGGGGGAGTAATTCTTAAAAATTAGAAAAATGAGGTATTTTCAACTTACGAACGGGTGATCGGATCTCAATGAAATTTGATGTTTAGAAGGATATCGTGTGTTAGAGCTCTTATTTTAAATCCCGACCGGATCTGGTGATGGGGGCGGGGAGTTGGGAGGGGGAAACCTAAAACTTGGAAAACACTTAGAGTGGAGGGATCGGGATGAAACATGGTGGGAAAAATAAACACAAGTCCTAGATAGATGATTGACATAAACGGAACGGATCCGCTCTCTTTTGGGTAGTTGGGGGGGGGGGGGGTATTTCTGAAAAATAAAAAAATGAGGTATTTTTAACTTACGAACGGGTGATCGGATCTCAATGAAATTTGATATTTAGAAGGATATCGTGGCTCAGAGCTCTTATTTGAAACCCGACCGGATCTGGTGACACTGGGGGGGGGGAGTTGGGAGGGAGAAACCTAAAACTCGGAAAACACTTAGAGTGGAGGGATCGGGATGAAACTTGGTGAAAAAAAACACGAGTCCTAGATACATGATTGACATAACCAGAACGGATCCGCTCTCTTTGGGGTAGTTGGGGGGGGGGGTTAATTCTGAAAAATTAGAAAAAATGAGGTATTTTTAACTTACGAACGTGTGATTGGATCTCCATGAAATTTGATTTTTAGAAGTATATCGTGTCTCCCAGCTCTTATTTTAAATCCTGACCGGATGTGGTGACATTGGGGGAAGTTTGGGGTGGGGAAACCTAAAATGATGGGAAACGCTTAGATTGGAGGGATTGGGATGAAACTTGGTTGGAAAAATAAGCAGAAGTCTTGCATACGTGATTTACATAATTGGAACGGATCCGCTAAATTGCGGGGGGGGGGGGGGGGGTAATTCTGAAAAATAAGAAAAATGACGTATTTTTAACTTACGAAGGAGTGATCGGATCTTCATAAAACTTCATATTAGAAGGACCTCGTAACTCCGATATCTTATTTTAAATCTCAACCGGATCAAGCGTAATTGGGGGGGGGGGGCAGTTGGGGGGACCGGAAATCTTAGAAAATACTTAAAGCGGTGAGATCAGGATGAAACTGGATGGGAAGAATAGAAACCTGTCTAAGATACGTGACTGACATAACTAGACCGGATCTGCTCTCTTTGTTGGAATTGGGGGGGGGGGTAATATTGAAAATTGAGGTATTTGTAACTTACGAAAGGGTGACCAGATCTTAATGAAATTTGATATTTAGAAGGATCTTGTGCTTTAAAGTTCTAATTTCAAATTCTGACCAGATCCTGTGACATTCGGGGGATTTGGAGGGGGGAACCGGAATTCTTGGAAAACATGAAAATTGAAGTATTTATATCTTACGGATAGATGATCGGATCGTAATGAAATTTGATTTTTAGAAGGAATTCATGTCTCAGAGCTCTTATTTCAAATCCCGACCAGATCTTTTGACATTGTGGGGATTTGGAGGGGGAAATCTTGGAAAAACACTTGGAGTTTAGGAATCGGGATGAAGCTTGGTGGATAGAATAAACAAATGTCCTTGATACGTGATTGACAGAATCGTACTGGATTCGCTTTCTTTGGGGGAGTTGGGGGAGGGGTTCAGTGATTTGGCGAGTTCGGTGCTTCTGGACGTGCTAGGGCGATGAAAATTGGTAGGCGTGTCAGGTAGCTGCACAATTTGACTTGATAAAGTCGTTTTCCCATATTCGACCATCTGGGGGGCAAAAGGGAGAGAAAAAATTAGAAAAAATTAGGTATTTATAACTTACGAGTGGGTGATCGGATCTTAATGAATTTTGATATTTAGAAGGACTTTGTGACTTAGAGCTCTTATTTTAAATCTTGACCGGCATTAAGCCTCTTATTTTCCTTTTTAAATCAATCTATTGATTCATAGAATTTTGTTAGAGCTCATACCATATGATCTCTTGGCTCTTAGCTCTTCTCGCCTCGTCACAAGTGCCATATGAGCTCTTAGCTCTTGTTTAAATAATGATGGGAAATCCAACACCCCCCTTCATAAAAAATCCTCTTCCCCCATGAAATTTCCTCCATCGAAAGATCCTCCCACGTAACCCCCTCCCCCTCCCCACCAGAATAAATAGCCCCTGAAATAACCAACGATATATGTAAGCAATGGGCAAAGTTAATAACTTTCAGCCCTTCCCCCGGGGACTGTGGGGGATTAAGTCGTCCTCAAAGACGTAGTTATTAGATTTTTCGACTATGCTGAACATAATGGCTACCACAAAGTTTTGATCGGGTGACATTGGGAAAAATGAGCGTAGGAGGGGGCCTAGGTGCCCTCCAATTTTTTCGATCACTTAAAAAGGGCACTAGAACTTTTAGTTTCTATTCAAATTAGCCCTATCGCAAAATTCTTGACCACTGGGTCGATAAGACCATCCCTGGAAAAAAAATAAACACGCATCTGTGATCTTTCTTCTGGCAAAAATACAAAATTCCACGTTTTTGCAGGTCGGATCTTGAAACCTCTTGAGTAGGTTCTCTGATACGTTGAATCTGATGGTGTGATTTTCAAGATTCTATGACTTTTAGGTGTTATTTCCCCTTTCTCCAAAAATAAGGCAAATTTTCTCAGGGTCATAAGTTTTGATGGATAGAACTAAAATGGATGAACATGGGCCGTTCAACTCGAATGACAAGTACTTCTAAAAGATCCTTAAGACTTCAGCGTAAAGAGTGAAAGGGTTAGTGTCCCACGCATTTACGAAATAATTTCTGTTCCTTTTAAGTTATAATTTTGCTCCTTACTTTCAGTGAAAAAACTTTTTGCTTTTTTAATAACTTTTCAAAGACAAGTTTTCATGTCATAACCGCCCCATTCTTTCATTTTTAACTAAAAAAGAAAAAAAAAAATCAGATTTTCTAAGTAGCAGGAAAATGAGTTTTTACTTTTTAGGGTATTTCGAGGTAAAAGCGTTTTTCTTTAAACTATTTAATTTTATTTTAATTTTATTTATTTAATTTATATAATTTTTAATTAATTTTATCATTTATTAAGTTGTAGTGCGCATATGTCAAATACTTTTTATCATTGTGATAATATGACATATTTCATGACATTTTTGAAAAGTCACATCGGCCTTTACTTTAAGCAAGCCATGGCTGCTTTGTGCAGATCTCGTATATAGACATACAGCCCCCGCCTGCAAGCGATCTTTACTAACCTCTAAGTGACTAAGTTTTTTTGGACTCAACTCCAAAGAACATCAAGATTCAGGATTTTTTGCCATGATAACAACGTCTATAGTGAGAAATGGCTTAAGCTTGCCAAGCTAAACTCAGACAGTCGGAAATGTGATTTGAAAGAAGGGTCAATCCCAGACAATTGCCCTTTTCAAATGGATTGAGATAATATTTATTTTGCTTGAGATGAATCCAGTCCCTTTGGCAGCAAAGGAAATTGAATTTGTCTAAGGATTTGCGTGACTAAACCTTCTTAAGTGATTTATAATTATTAAAAAGTTTTAAAAAAGTATAAAAGATTGATAAAAAAAGAGAAGCTTGTTAAAAAGCAGAACAAATGTTAAGAAAAAAGACCTTTTAAAGGAAAGAAAAGCTGGATTGAGGGGTCCATTCATTTATGTAATATTTCATTAAGCTATTATAGAGAAAAAAAACTGAGAATATATTTTTGAGTTTCGTCTGGCTGAAATTTTGATTCAAAGACCCAAACGACCTGGGATTGATTGAATTTTTGAAACTTTCCCTTTTTATCCCATTTCCTAGCTATGTGACAGCAAGTATCTTTGCGGGAGGTCTTCCATTTTTGAAAATGAAATTTTCAAAGGTTTAAGAAAAATTTAAGATTATCCACTTTTGGCTCAATCTACTTGAATGACTGAAACCTTAAATCACTTAATCAGATAATGAAGTTCCTTGATGCCCAATTCTATTAGCTGAATTCTTGCGCCAAAAGACTAGAAAGACATTAATTTAGTTTTTTCTTTGTGACTATTGTATCTCATCCTCAGTAGCTATAACATTATTCTTTTACTCGAAGCATTTAACAAGCTATAAGGGATAGGAATGTTTAGGCCGAAGACCAAATGCCTACTCCTCTACAAGTTTAGGTCTCAGGACAATACTTTAGGAGCTAGGGGTTCGAATCTAATTCAGGAGCTATTTACGAATAGCCTGTTATTATGAAGACTACAAGTCGTTTGCGTAGTTGGAGCAGTAATTATTAGGAGCTAGGGGTTCGAATCTAATTCAGGAGCTATTTACGAGTAGCCTATTATTATGAAGACCACATGTCTTATTGCGTAGTTGTAGTAATAATTATGCAGTCCAATATTATCTAATACATTTAATTAATAATTAGTATATCGTTTTTATTATTTAGTTAATGATTAAATTACTAAGTAGCTAATTTTCTGACGTTATTTTGATTTTGAGCCTAACTTTGTTTATTATTTATTTAAGGTTGATCAGCCTCTAAACTTAATTTCCTACATTAAAACATTTTTGCCTTTTTTCTCTGTTATTCCTTTTTTCATACCCACCACTTTCACCTTACACTTCACAGTCATCCTCATTGGTATAAAGAGTAGATTTAATAAAAGACCAAGAAAGTCATTAGCCTAGGACAACTGGCGCCAAATCATCAAAACAATTTTTCTTTGGGGGAGGGGGGTTTTTATTTCTTATGAAGATATAAAAAATAGCATTTTGATAACTGGGTGGAGGGGCCTAGGACTTCTACTGAGGTTCAAAACAAAAAAACTGAAAAATAAATAAAAAACTAAAAAACAAAATAGAAAAAAACTAAAAATAGAATAAAAAAAACGAAAAATCTAAAAAAGAAAAAAAGAAAAAAGGAAAAACTAAAAAAGAAAATAAAAACTAAAAAAAGAAAAAAGAAAAAAGAAAAAAAGTAAAAAAAAAAGTAAAAACTAAAAAAGTAAAAAAAAAAAAAAATTTCTTATGAAGATATAAAAAATAGCATTTTGATAACTGGGGGGAGGGGTCCATTTTTTCCGTTCTTTTGAAGATATAAAAAATTTCAAAAGTCCCTGGACAAAAGTGGTGCCAATGCCTAGGACCTCTACTGAGGTTCACTCTTATCAATTGCATGTATTAGGCTGTTTTCATGAGTTTTCTGTATGCATATATCCATGCTGAATTTTTTTATGTAGAAATGTGCATGTTCTATTTTCAACATTTTGTAGATTAGGCTGCGTTGCTTAAGTTTGCTCCGTTGTTTTAAACTCACTGAGCTGGGTTTTCTTTGTTTAGTTTGTTCCAAGATTTGACTTGACTAAGTCGTCTATATTGAGTTAACTAGGTTGAATTTATGATATGGTTCTTACCTGTATTTAAAAACTGTGTGTCTATATGCTTCTACTGCGTTCGGTTCTGATATCTAGGTCAAATACCTTGCATTAAATTGGGTAAGCTGAGGTGACTGTATTTAGTTTTTACTTTAGAGGTTACTAGGTAAAGTTGGTTATCTTGAGTCCCCATGTTCAATTTACTGATACTAGTTTACTGGTATGTTTGTCATTGTTTAGCTGTTTTCTTTGTTGATTTTTTCAATTGATTTCTTTGTTATCTTTTTTGATTTGTCTATGCTTATCTAAGTTTTAATATTTCCCAGTTTTTTTTGTTGTTTTTTTTTCAACGAAGTTTCCCGTATTCACTTAGTTTTTCTTTAATTTTTGCTTCCAAGACTTACTGAAGAGGAAAAGCCATCCCTCTAAATTGAATTCTATTTGATATTTCATGAGGAATTTGGTATTTTGAACACTCCGCTGTGGGCTGTTTCCTGAGTTTCCTGTGGGCTGTTTCCTGAATAGTCTCTGGGGAGGTTTTCTGACCAGCTTAGCCTGGAAAAGGTATTTTAGTAATGGATGTAGTTGACTTTTTTAAAATGACATAGATGGAGCTCCGTATAGGTAAGGGAACACAATTTTGCAAATAGCCGATCAGAGGGAGTGCATTAACACCACCTCAGTGAAGAGCCATATACATTCATTGCTCAAGTATTCACCCAGCCAATTCGTTAGGAAATTACTGGTCATAGTTTCTGCTAGTAGACTGCACAATGAGGATATCAGAAAAGTCTGCAAGGGGCTACCTACACACTTTGCGAAGGAAAATGTCGACATGAGTGTTCACAGAAACTGTGTAGAACATAATTTAATTCCGAGAGTGATGGTCATGGCGATTCACACTAGAAAGTACAAAACTACATAGTTAGAGATGAGAGATACCATGTCAGCCATATCGAACAAGGTATGTGTGTACGTGGACGGTGTCAAGTTACTACCCTCGGTCACTACCTTACTTTAGTAACTAGGCTAGGTTACCATCTATCCCTATTTCTACCGACCTGGGCGTTAAAATCTCTTAGAAAACAACAAATTTCTACCTGGGGCCCTGTCTATTTGCTCCTGTAACTGTAACTAAAATTCATTTGGGTCGCTAGTATCTCTGTCAGTCGGTCCAACAAAGGCATATAAGATTATAACTGATACCCTGAACTTTGTAGTCATAAAATGAGTATTAAGTATTCTATTATTAATACCTTCCCAGCCTAAGCAAGACTTGGCAGCTTCCTTATTCATCATGAGCCCTACTCCCTGTCTATGCACCCCATTCTTCCTGCCTGATTAAAAAACTTCTATATCACTTAATTTCATGCTTCCTACCCCTGGGATAAGATTTTCTGAAACTCCTAATTAGTCCAGTTCAAATCATCTGAATTCGTCAGTAAAATTTCAATACAATAGTCATTTTTCAACGACGCAGCACCCCAAGTTCCAATTTTCAGGTTCTTTAAATCATTAAAATTATTTTGGCCTCAGAAAAAGGAATGATCCCGGATACCAGTGGAGGACGCGGATCGTAATATCTTCTCAAGTCTACACCGAAGCGCTTATGCCGGCTTAGAACTGGATAGCAAGAAGTCCCTGGAAACTCCAGTATGAATCCAGGCTTTTTGCAATCCGTGGCTTATCTTGGTCACAACATTGTTTTTAGCACTTGGCAATGTTCTTCTGTCAACAAGAGTCGAGATCCTGCACAGACAGTCCCAAACCTATTACCTCCGACTTATTATGTATTCATGCCTACCAATATTATGTTACTACGAGGAGTCAACCCGTAGCAGATAGTTTAGCCAGGAAGAGGTTTTTCAGCCCGAAAACGCCCGTTAAAACAGTCCAAGCCCAGAAGAATTATCCATTAATCAGAATTCCTTGCGAATGCTGTGTTGTTTACTAGGCTATAATTTCCCTGAGGTGCGCCACTCCTCAACTGTGAATAGAAGTTACCGCAAGGTCTCCATTATTTCAGGTACCCGAAAGGGCTGAGGCAGTCCTTTTCAGAGGCCGTTGTCCATAGATCTGGATCTTAAGCCCTTCCGCAGTTGTCCTCCTATAGAGGATCTTCCCACGATGGTGTTCTTCGTCACCATTCAATTGAACCCTTTATTGAGAGAAGGTTTGTAACTCATGGAATGTTATGACACGCCTGTGGGCCCTGTCGAGTGTACATTTGAGGGGCCCTCTTCCTCCTCCACCTGTTTTACTGCCCCAGGCGAGGGCGCCCCGGTTTCTATTATGAACTACCAGGAAAAGATCATATGGATAGCTTACGATAGGCCTCTTCGTGGCCAAATGTTTGAAATTGAACGTAAAACTAAAACTGAGTCCCAATGTTACCTCCGAAGTGTTCGTTACAGAGGATCAGAATTTCCGAAATATCGCACACAATGAAAACAGTTCATTAGTAACAAATATGCGTAACTTATGAACCAACTCACGTAACGAACTTCAATATTCGCACACCCCAATTAAATATACGAGGGGAGTCATCCCCTCATCAATACCTTGCAACCCACACCAAAGGCCTTTAACACTAGGCGAACGTAAATAATTAAAATAACAGAATAATCATCATCTAAAACAACCATATTCATTATTAGCAATTAAGTCAAAGATTGAAATGTGGAATGAAGATAAAATCGTTGATTTTTTTTTTTTACTGTTGCCGCTATGTTGGCTTTTCCATAAAGTAAAATTAACTTACATAACGTAAAAGGCTACGTACAGCTTGCGTCCACTTAGCATTGCCGAGGTTATGGACAAAATTTGCTCTTTAAGATTGCATACTGTATCGTAAATTTTAAAGTCGTAAAGTCTAAATGTTAATTTGAAAGGTTCTACATTGAGATGTGTAAGTTCCTTTCGACTTTTTAATGTGTTACTTCTTTGCTTGTCTCGATTGTCTCCCTGAAAGAAATTTTCCAACTAAAATGCTTTCGTTGCAAAACTTTTTGTTTTATTTTAAAAGTTTGCCTTGAAACTTTTTGAATCCCTTGTTTCTTTTTCTTCCGAATCTTTGTTTCATTTCTTTTGTGTTTTGGGATTGAAATCTACATGCCAGATCTGCAATATGAATCTGCAATGAATATCAAGATGCTTTGAGTACAATGTATAAATGAAAGTCAATAGATTCAATCTATTATTGTTGAGACAATACTGTTACAATTAATTGTACTACTGTCGCTCATTTTATTAAAAAGAACTTCGACACAAATGGCATGACATAAAAAGTCTTAACCATCAATTGAACCAACAAATTCAAATGAATAAGAAATGCCTAGAAAACCTTTTCATAAGCCCCTAGACCGTAATATTCTGTTTCAAACAGTTCGTGGTAACGAACTGTAGTAAAGAGCGACCCGGCTCAATAGTAAACGAAACTAAAAATAACGGAATTTTGATACTAAAAGATACATCAAAAGAATCGGATTTTTATGCTGATTTTAAATATATAAGTTTCTTCAAATGTAGTCTTTGTCATCAAAAGTTACGAGCCTGAGAAAATTAGCCTTATTTTGGAAAATAGGGGGAAACACCCCCTAGAAGTCATAGAATCTTACAAAAATCACACCATCATATTCAGCGTATCAGAGAACCCAACTGTAAAAGTTACAAGCTTCTATCTACAAAAATGTGGAACTTCGTATATTTTGCCAGAAGACCGATCACGGGTGCGTGTTTATTTGTTTTTTTTTTGTTTTTTTTTTTTGTTTTTTTTTTTCCCAGGGGTCATCATATTGAATAAGTGGTCCTAGAATGTCGCAAGAGGGCTCATTCTAACGGAAATGAAGAGTTCTAGTTCCCTTTTTAAGTGACCAAAAAAATTGGAGGGAGCCTAGGCGACCTCCCACGCCCATTTTTTTCCCAAGGTCAACGGATCAAAATTTTGAGAAAGCTATTTTGTTCAGCATAGTTGAAAACTATAATAACTATGTCTTTGGGATGACTAACTCCCCCTGAGTCCCTGGGAGAGGGGCTGCAAGTTACAAACTTTGAACAGTGTTTACATACAGTAATGGTTATTTGGAAGTGTACAGACGTTTTTCAGGGGGATTATTTTGATTTGGGGATGGGGTTGAGGGGAGGGGGCTATGTGGGAGGATCTTTCCTTGGAGGAATATGTCATGGGGGAAGCAAAATTCAATGAAGGGGGTGCAGGATTTTCTAGCATTATTATAAAAAAGAAACAGTTTAAAAAAAGTAAAAAAAGTTTTTTCAACTGAAAGTAAAGAGCAGCATTAGTTTTAATGTCGCTCCTTACTTTCAGTTAAAAAAAACTAGTTTTTTATTTAATACTGTAAAAATTTACTAATTTTTATTTGCTTCTTGTTTATTGTAAAAATTTGTTTTGATTCTAGAAGTACTGTCACTTATTGAAACAATAACGGTCTTCTGTTATCTAGAAAAGATAACAATCTTTTTTATATCTTTTTTTATTGTGACAAGCCTGTATAAATACATGTTTATGGTATAAATATTTGAATATAATGTAAATTATAAATTATATTTTTATATTTATTTATTTAAAATATATCTTGAATTATTATTATATAGATTATTTAACCCTTTTTTATCTTAACTTTTTTTTTGTAATTATAATAAAAAGAAAATAGTTTTTATGGTATGTTGTCTTTTTCGTTTATTGTTCAGTTGTTGATTTGATATTAGGTTGCTGTTTCTGTTTTGGGTATTCTGTAAAGGGACAAACCTACGACTTACTCCATTTTTTAATTAAACTAAGTAAAATAAAAAGCAAACGAAGATATTTGGACTCTTCTTAAAAGTATAGTGTTTACACAGCCTTTTTCCTTTCATTGTCTTATACGAAATGTTTTCCTTCTCGTCCAGAAAAAAGTTTCCTCTCACAGAAGAAGATGAAAGTAGCCAACACAAGTGTTTTATTCCTCGTGGAATGAAAACGGTGCTAATTCTATCTTCAGCAATCTTATCGAGAATTAAAAAAAAAAGAAGATAACTTACCCTTTTCACGCTTTTTTGAAAAAGCGATGTTATATGGCCTCTTCTAATGCTCTGGACTAATTCCAACGCGGCATGGTGGGGTGGTAAGAGCTCGACAGAATTGATAAACCGATACAGTTTCTAGAATAAACGATTGAACCAAAATATAAAATAAAAATGATACATGATTTTTGAGCAAATATTTGAAAAACGACACACCCTAATAAATTAAGAACAAAAAATAGTGGCATATGCATTTTGTTTTTATCAATATTTACAAATAAATAAAATAAAACCACATTTCTGCTTTTAAAAAGAAAAAGAAACAAGTTAGCAAACATTTAGATTAAATTTATGCGTTCATAAAAATTATTTTGGTTTCCAGAATTTTTTATTTAAAATTGATTTCTAAGATACTGATTTAAAATTAGTATATTCTTTGTAGAAGATACAAACAAAATAAATGCACATAATTTTTGTCACGACAGATTTGCAATTTTTCTTCTTGCAGAATTTCTAATATAATTTTGAACAACAGTTTGTAATCAAAATATTTTGATTTCAATAAAACAAAATACTGGTTTCTGAGAAAAAAAAACCCACAAAAGCTGCACTTCACGTTTTAACATTAAAGTGAAAATCTCAGGCCGTATTTGAATTCTTCAAGGAATTGAAGCTTACAACTACAAATCCAATAATTAGCATTACAATTCCTTCCTAATTCTCTGTTAATTTCGAAAGACTTTTCATCAGGAAAATATTTAAAGCTTATATAAGTTATGAACGACCAAAATGGCTGCATTTTTTAATGTCTTTTATTTTTAACATTTTGTTCAAATCTCTTTTTTTTAGAATGGCAACTCTTTACAGCGCATCTAGTAAAATCAAACGTCTATTTGAAGGTAAAGCTATGGCATTCTTCATAAAAGATAATGTTTGTTGGAAGGAGACAGAAGTGAGGCTTAGAAGTTCAGTTTTTGTAAGTGAGATTGACTAGTAGAATGCACAAAATTGATCAAATGAAGTAAGGAAAAATTTGTATCTGTCATAAAAGAGTTACCTATTTTTAGTACTTATAGAATATTTTGGAAAGCTTTCTTTTTAACATTTTCAATTTTTAACCAAAAAAGTCTCGTCTGTGGTGCTTTATATGTACCAAACAATAAAAATTAGCGGAAACCAGTCATTCTGTTTAGATGAATGAGACATATTAAATTCCTCCAAAAGTTAAAAGTTGAAGTAAAGTAAATAGCTAAATAAAATAAAAACAACTTGACTCATAAAAGCTACATCAATTGTCGAAAAAAAGTTCGACAGAAAAGAACTTTCTACATGTCTGATTTTTTACGACATCTGTATTAATTTAATTTTAATGTCTAATTTTAAAATACTATTTCTATGGGGCCAAAATTAAGGGCTGATGAGATGAACACACTTGGGAAAAGACTAGAGACTTAGAGGTGTGTTAGATAGGTCTAAATAAGGGAGAAGATACTAAAAACTTCGGAAAAAAAACCCCATAGCCTAGGTCTTGGAATCGGCTAGGAGATGCTAGACGAACGTTGAATGCGTGTAAATAAGGACGGAAGATAACAAAAACGTCACAAAACGTCTATTGGTCTTGGACTAGGCTGAGAGATGCGACTAAATAAGAGTGGAAGACACCGAAACGTTGTAAAATATCTTTTGGTCTTAAAATAGCCTAAAAGATGCTAAAAGACTAAATAAGACTGGAAGACAATAATAACGTCGGAAGTGTCTATTGCTTTTCAAATAGGCTAGGAGGTGCTGGGGGAACGTTGAACGTGAGCAAAAAAAAATGGAAGCTAACGCAAAACGTCAGGAAAGAGAATTGAGGATCATCGGATTAAACAAGACTGGAAGATTCTAAAAACGTCGGAAACGTCTATTGGTCTTGGAATAGGCTAGGAGATACGTGAGGAACGTTGAATGCGAGTGGGCAAGTGTGAAAGATATCAAAAACGTTGGAAAAATCTTTTGGTCTTGGAATAGTCTAAAAGATGTCATAGGAGCATTGAATGCAACCAAATAAGGGTGGAACATACTAAAAACGTTGGAAAAGGTCTTAGGGTTTGGAATAGACTAAAATATGTTAGAAAAACGTAAATTGCAACTAAATGAGGCTGGAAGACAATAGAAATGTCCAGAAAATTCTCATCGTCATGGAGTAGGCTAGAACAATTCTTTGGGCAGCAAATAAAACACCAATGAGTTAAAGAGTGGATGAGAGACAGAAGCATGGAAGAGGTTAGAACAATTCGTCAGCCAGGGAAAATAGCCTAATGTCGGATGAAAGAGGTTTATACAGACTGAAATAATTCTTAAGACAGTAAAGAAGTTAAAGAGCTTCGTGCGGATAAAAAGCTTAGAAAGGACTAATAATATAAAATGGGGTCAAGAGAACTGGGAAAAAGCTAAAACAAATATAATGACAGGGAATTGAAGTCAAGGGAGGGTTAGAAAAATTATTAAGACAGCGAATAGAAAGGATAAGAAGTCAAGTGAGATTAAGAAAGTTGGTAAAGGCTAGAACAAAAGCTGAAACGCCTAGTATGGGTCCATGCCTAGTCTGAACATGAAAGTTCACTTTAAGAAAGCTGAGAAATAATGTCTGTATACGGAAAAGGGGTTTAAATACAAGTAGGGATTCTTAATAAAACCGAGGCAGTATTTTTAGACAGTGGGAATACTTTCTAAATGATATTTCGGTATTATATGGTAGAGATGTCATCAACAAAACACATATAAATATGTAATAAGACCTGTAACAAAATACGTAGCAATTAAAACTAAAAAAAGAAGAAAAATAAATAAATAAAACATTCCTAACATCATAACCTAAAGGAAGTTCAACCAGGACTGAAAAACAAACTCAAAACAAGGCACTTCAATCAAATAAAAACAAATCAGGCATGTTTTGATGCAATTCTCACTTATTTGGCAGTTAGCCTAAAATGTATTTTTGATACAAGTTCACGGGCATTAATAGACTGTGCAATGTAATATACTAAATTATTTATAATCGAACTTGTGTATATCGCGTAGAGTGAATATTCTCCTAAATTAGTTCTGATTTGGGTCATCCTCATTAGTACTCATTTGGGTATTAAACAAGTTATTCGAGAAGCTATAGAAACTAATCTTAAGTTAAGTAATCCTTGCTGGCCAGCCGTCTAGCACCAAACAAAAAGCAGGTCGTCCCCACATGGGTTGGGAGGATGTCGTAGGAGGAGGTTTCAAGGAAATGGGAACTTCTTGGTAACGTGTAAAAAGGAAACCTTTGAATACATTGAAATTGAGGAGGAACATGTTTAGTTGTCTTGGCCTCAGGTGGATTGGTGCTGCTGAGAGTTACAAGGGCTAGTACTAGTAAGTAATAATATTTCTTTAGATAGAGATTTGGGATAAATTTTAAGCCACTGAAAAGGAAAGAATGAAGATTCCACAAGATTCTTTCTTTGACGGAGAAATTTCAGTCCGTAATTAGAAAGAAAATATTTGATTTAAAATAGTTTTATAAGTAATCGTTCTGTTTCTCTGTGAATTTACTTTCATAATACTTACTTGACTAAAGAACATAACATTTGTTGATCGCCAAGTGGAGCTCTTAGGAGATACGCGAAGTTTAGGCAGAACATAACTAAATACAAAATGCTCCAATATCAGTATAACAAATCCTGCAGCAATACCAAATCCTAAAAGAATAAAAACTCCAACAACTGAGGAGACGCCAAGGGCTTGTGGCTTATAAGTATCAGATGAAAGATGGTAACATGGAAGAGACTGATACCATTTATTTCGGAGTTCGTCAAGGTAACCATTGGCAGCATATTGAAGTATGATTTGATCCAGCGAACTCTAAAAATTAAATTGTTTAGAACCTAATAAACAAGTAACATCAAAACATTCATACATATCGTCCCTGTTTCAACTGTTACAGTGTCACATGGTGCCATGTTTGTCCCTATAGCCTATATATATATATATATATATATATATATATATATATATATATATATATATATATATATATATATATATGTATATAGTCTATGCAAAATAAAAGGTTATTCTATAGAACCTTTATGTGGTGTCACTTGCAGTTACTTAGAATTACTGTCGTAAATGCTTTATTTTACTAATTAAACAGAATGTTTACAAAAAAAGTTTTGCAAAGGAAAGAGTGATATTAATTATTAAACGAAGCTGCAGTGAAGTCATATATAATTCAGTTTTGAACCGAACTGCATATTGTTTGCGCATCGTGAAGGGAATTTCGAACGGAAAATTTTTTCTGATACAAAGTTAGGAGAAGAAAGGATTAAGATCAGATGGGACTTTGTTTGATTGTTTTAATATATTTTTAATGAGATCTAGTTGTATTTGAACAAAATCATAACTTAGATTGTTCTAGCGACGGTAGCTCTGTAACTTCAATTTTTACACGAAATTATGACACAGCGTCACCGAAATCTCAATAAAACCTAAAACCTTATGTCAAAGATATACAATTGCAGTATGGTGCATCATACCCCAAGCCAGGGTTTAGATCATTTTTTCTCTGATTACGGAAATAGCTTATCTTTATACTTATTTAGTCAATATCAGGAACTTGGGTTCTTGGCAGTAATTAACTTGTTTTTCACCGAGTTTGTACCGAGAGAGAAACACACATAGTCTTATATTAAGTTGACGCTTTTTATATTGACAATGATAAATTCAATTTTTTTTGCAGAATGAACCTTGAGCTTTCACTGTGGGGAGATTGAAAATAAGAGACTAAGATTATTGTTTCTTAAAATGCTTAAATAGTAAATATTGCGTAATTTTAGTTTTTATTGGTGAGTGTATATTATCGTATTACATTTATTTCTGACTAATAAAAAATCATTGGAGGCATGGACCCAGAGGATTTTACACCTTTTCTCCCTCTCGTCAGAATTTTGAGCTATTATGCTGTAGTCGTCGTTTGGCTGAGCATACCAAAAAGGAAAGTAATTTTCTTTTCTTTAAAGTTAAGTTTTCTAAGAGACTTCTGGACAATAAATTTTTCCCTAAACGTTGATCTTAAAGCTAGCTTTATCCAATTTTCACAAAAGATATATGTTCTTAAATGTGAGGCTGCCATCTCCCTCCGTCAACCTTCATTTCTCCATGCAAAACTTAAATATTTTATTTGAATCTTTAAAAATTCAAAGACGTCCGTTTTCTATTAAGTAATCAAATATATCTTTTAAAAGCTTTGTTGCCTGGGGAAATTGTTTTGAAAATTTTTCCGTAGCTACTGCCCCAAATTTTGTTTATTGACCTTAATGGTGTTTTTACTAGTTCATTCTCTTTCTTTACAGATATTAGTCTCATAAGTATAAGAAACATGATAGCATGAAAGAGAGCGATGCCCTTTTTATAGGTATTACTATGATTGTTTATTTAGTTTTTGTTCGTTTTGGATTTCATTTATTCTTTAACAATGATTTCTGATTGGTTTGAGTTTGAATTCTTATGGGAATATACTTCTGCCGGTCTTAAGTTTAACATGGCTATCTACTTTTCCTTGAAAAACTTCTTTTTTGGAAAGTTTTTTTTTTTTTTTTTAAATTAGTTTCTGTTCGATATGCATAGCCAAAGCTTCATGTTATTCAATATCCCCCATGTCAACATCCAAGTTCTTTTCGAGATTAAAATATCATCAGAGTAAACATTAAAGCATCTTTTTTTTCAACATTAAAGTTTCAATGTTCAAAATCTCCCTCGAATTTCCCTGAAAAAAGACACAAGTAAATGTAGTTATTAGCAGTAGTGGCCAAGAAAGTTTCAAGTTAAAGCCCTTACTCATTCCTAAGATATTGCATATGCGCCTTTTTGATAACTTGGATACAGATAGTTTCCTTATATTTAGCTCCAACATAGCCCTCAACCTTTCCCGAAATTTTGCCACAATGGCCTAAGTCTTTCCGGATACAACCAGGATCAAACGTTCCCTTCTTTCCCAATGATAAATCATACATGTAAAAAAATGGACAAAATTGCAAAATTTACATTCTTTACCCGGGTCCTTTTGGGACAAAGTATCCTCAGAGTCAGAGCTATTAGACATTTTGATTATTTCGAACAAAATGGCTTTTTAAGATGTCCTTTACCGTTAATTTGGACCGTTAAAAGGGGAAAAAAGAGCGGTTACCCTTCGTTCCGTCAGCCTTCAACTCCTAGGATGTTAAACAAAACACTATATTTACAAAACAAGCCCCTCATTTTATTAGAGATTAACCCAAAGCAAGCACGATTGAAAAATCTCTTTTCGTCCCTGCCCTGCTTTTTGTGAACTGAATAGGGCAAGCCGTAGTAAGAAATTCAAGGGATTCTAAAGCATTTGATATCACGTACGATCATCCAGTTTATCAATCCTATCGATATAAATTACGATATCGTTTTCGCAGAAAGTGCTTATATTTTCGCTGTTTGTGTTAGACTTGGGGCTACACACTACAATTGATGCTAACAGCCATTAGCCTTAGTGGTTTTGGGTTCACCGTTCGTCACACTGCTGGAATCACTATCAACGCTGAAATCTTCATTATTTCTATCTTCAATTATCACAGATCGTCCACTCACCAAGCTTTCGAACGACAGAAGTCGACTATAGTTGACTGTTTTCTTCGCTTCAACATCATAAGTGGTTAACATTATACAAAAATTTTATAGTGTCCAGGCCCATTAGAATTGCGACTATCCGTAAGGCGCGTCTATAATTCAGTTAGGGTCAGAACCTATTTTTAACAACAGGCTAAAAACCCAGATTGGAACCTGGTTTCATCGATGACGTTCAGCTTGTTGTCTGTCAGAACCACCCACACGTGAAGTGGGGTATTGGGCTAAAATTTCTGTACCAGTAGGCATCTAACTACACAAAGTTCCTGTTGTAAATCTTTTTTTTGGAGGAGAAAAAATTAATATACAACAAAAAGTCCGTTACTTAGGAATTATTTTAGATAGGAAACTTTTATGGACTGATCATGTCTCTTCCCGAGTTACTGCTGCAAAGCAGTATTCGACGAGACTCCTTTGTGCAGCGAAGATGACATGGGGTCTCAAACCACAAGCTTTAAGAAAATTATATAAATCAGTTATAGAAAGTACAATTTTGTATGGGGTATCAGTTTGGTTTTCAGCTCTTAGAAAGAAAAATATTTTACAAATGCTACAGTCTGCTCAAAGAACTTCAATGATAATAATCTCAAAATCTTTCCGTTCTGCCCAAAATGACGTAATTACGGCCATTGCTGGGGTACTGCCAATTTCTTTCCGAGCGACTGAGCTAGCGACATTGCGCTATGCGAAAAAAGGCCGTCCAAGTCACTGGCCAAATTTCACTTCTCCTGAATTCCCCCTTTCTAAACGCTCATCCAATCATAGTACTTTCACTGATGAATCATTAGTAGATATCTTAGGCCTTTCGACAGTACGAGAAATCCATACTTCAACTTTTCATATTAATAGAAAGGCATTGAAAAATATACTTTACGGACGATGGTATGAAGAATTTAAGAATAAAGTTAGTTCTTGGTCAATTCGCTTTTTTGCTTCAACAGAAGATTTATTAGCTGTTTACAAAGTTCAGCCCTCCTACCATCTAACGCAGATTATTACGGGTCATTGCAGGCTAAATTTCTTTCTTCACCGAATAAACAAAATTGATACGGAGTTGTGCCTTTGCGGTGTAAATGAAACTTGTTCCCATTTTCTTTTTGAGTGCCCTATTTTTGTTCGTGAACGTTTAGAATTAATATTTCACCTTAATAGTATCAATGTTCCTTTTCCGTTTAATCTTGATTTGATTTTTAAATTTAGGAATGTTAGAAATATTTTACTGAAATACATAAGAAAAACTAAACGTTTGGATTTGGGGTTATAATCTTATTTAAAAAAAATATGTGGATTTTTTTTTTTTTTATGTCTGATAACGGAATTCAGTGTGTATTATTTAGTTTGTCTTTTTGTTTTTGTTTTCTCTTGTTTAGTTAGATTGTATGTACAAAATTATGTGTTTTGTAGTTTATTTTAGATGTTTAGTTTTGTTTCTTTGTTAGTCGTGAAATGCCGTAAGGCTAATTTTTTTTTCTTTTTCTTTTTGTCCATAGTGTTTAGCTTTAGAATAAAAAGTGAAATACTTTTTGCAAGTTGAATCACTAAATAAATTCATTCAGGCATCTAACTGTAATATTTTTATAGTACAAGGAGATACCTTTAATTTCCACAAGGTTTTGAACGCATTTAATATGCATTTAACATGTAATATACTATAATGAGGCTAAAGGTTAATTTCCAATTCAATAAATAAAATTGAAAAAGTAAAAATTGAATAAAACCCTTATTTTTCGTGAAAAGTCGAGGAGGTGTAAAACTAAATCAAAAGATTCTGTGTGTGTCCTGATTTCCAACAGGATGTATATTATTAAAAATTATTGGAATATTTTGTCCAACATCAAAATATGGATTCTTACTGAAATTAAATAAAAAAAACAAGTTTTTTTAACTGAAAGTAAGGAGCGACATTAAAACTTAAAACGACCAGAAATTACTTCGTATATGAAAGAGGCTGCTTCCTCATCAACGCCTCGCTCTTTACGCTAAAGTTTGACTCTTTCTCTCAATTCTTCTTTTTAAAACAGTAAAAAACTTTAGCGTAAAGAGCGGGGCGTTGATGAGGAAGCAGCCTCTTTCATATACGAAGTAATTTCTGGTCGTTTTAAGTTTTAATGTCGCTCCTTAATTTCAGTTAAAAAAACTTGTTTTTTTTATTTAATTTCTGAACGTTTTTGAATCAATGCATGTTTTGATTTTGGCTCTCCGCAGAGGAATAATTAAAACAAAATTTGCATTTTTTTTTTGGCTAAATGGCTTTCTCATAATTTTGATCGAATGATTTTGAGAAAAAAGGAGCGGGGGAGGAAGCCTAGTTGCCCTCCGATTTTTTGGTTAATTAAAAAGGCAACTAGAATTTTTAATTTTTTACGAATATTTTTATTAGTAAAAGATTTACGTAACTTATAAATTAGCTTACGTAAAGAACTTTTGTATTCTCATATTTTTATTACATATATGAGGGGGTTCCCCCTTTGTCAGATCCTCGCTCTTTACGCTAAGTTTAAATTTTGTCCCAATTCATTAAGAATGACCCCAGAATCACAAAAGCCGTAGAATAAATAGTTGAAATTACTAAAAATACTTTAGCGTAAAGAGCGAGGTATTAGGAGGAGGTGAGCCCCTCAAATGGGTAATAATTTCTGTTTGTTTTAAGTTTTAATGCTGCTCCTTACTTCCAGCTGAAAGAACTTTTTCATATTTATTTTTTCATTTTTTTTTTAAATAATGCTAGTAAATCCTGCGCTCCCTTCATGGAGATTTTCTTCCCCCATGACAAACTATCGATGGAAAGTTCCCCCAGCATATCCCCCTCTTCTCAACCCCTCCCACAACCAAAAAAATCCTCCTGAAAACGCCTGTACACTTCCCAATAACCATTACTATATGTAAGCACTGGTCAAAGTTTGTAACTTGTTGCCCCTCCCACGGGGACTGTGGGGGAGTAAGTCGTCCCCAAAGACATAGTTATAAGGTTTTTCGACTACGCTGAATAAAATGGCTATCTCAGAATTTTGATCTGTTGACTTTGGTAAAATAATTAGCGTGGGAGGGGGCCTAGGTGCCCTCCAATTTTTTGGTCACTTAAAAAGGGCACTAGAACTTTTCATTTCCGTTAGAATGAGCCCCCTTGCAACATTCTAGGACAACTGGGTCGATACGATCACCCCTGGAGAAAAAAAAAAAAAAAAAAAAAAAAAAAACAAATAAACACGCATCCGTGATCTGCCTTCTGGCAAAAAATACAAAATTCCACATTTTTGTAGATAGGAGCTTGAAACTTCTACAGTAGGGTTCTCTGATACGCTGAATCTGATGGTGTGATTTTCGTCAAGATTCTATGACTTCTAGGGGGCGTTTCCCCCTATTTTCTAAAATAACGCAAATTTTCTCAGGCTCGTAACTTTTGATGGGTAAGACTAAACTTGATGAAACTTATATATTTAAAATCAGCATTAAAATGCGATTCTTTTGATGTATGTATTGGTATCAAAATTCTATTTTTTAGAGTTTTGGTTACTATTGAGCCGGGTCGCTCCTTACTACAGTTCGTTACCACGAACTGTTTGAAAAACTGAAAAGTTTTAAAATATTCCGTTCTTTCAAATGAGAACGATAATGCCTATAAAAAACGGAACAGAAATTAATCTGAAAAAGAATTTTTCAAAGAAAAGCAAAGAGCTATGTTAAACCAAAGATTAGCAAAAAAATTAAAATAATATTCCAAGCGTAAAACTACCATAAATCCTCATCAACAAATAAATAAAACCCGAAACGAATAGAAGTTACGATAAATGGCCGAGTCAAACCCAAAAAGAGCAGAAAATAAAAGGAGACGCTCCTCATGGCATCTGAAAACTAGAATATAACTTTCAATTTACTGAGAACAAATACATTTTAAGAGTTTTATCTTTTCTAACTTTAATAAACCCAATATTATTAAGACTTTTAGGAGTGAATATCAGTATACATATTAAACTGTCAATTCTCTTTTTTTTTTGGTTATGATTGTTATTTTTTTTTATTATGAAAAATGGAGACACACAGCTCCAGCACCAGCACTACTCCTCTTATTGCGTTTGACTCGGTTATTTCTTGTTTTTTCTGTGTTTTTTTTTGTTGTGTTTCATTTATTTATTGATAGTGATTTAAGGTAGTTGTTTGCTTGGAAAGTTATTTGACTTTTATTTTTGCTCATCTTTGGTTTAATGTAGCTCTTTACTTTTTTTGGAAAAACTTGTTTTGTGGAAATGTTTTCAAAACTAATTATATACAGAATCTTTTCACACAATTAAACAAAGTCTTTGAAGCGTATGGGGTTTCAGTTAGAAAAGAAGGGCAGAGGAGGCGGGCTGGGCACCCTCTGATCCTATTTGAAATTTAAAAAGGCATTAAAACTTTCAAGTATCAAACAAATAAGCCCCCCTCTGAAGTGTAAATAATCCACATCTCCATGTGCAGACACCATAGATGCACATTGTGCCCTGATTCAGCTCAGCCCTCAAGAACTTTTCCCGAAAGTTTTAACTGAATACCCACAGCCGTTCCTGAAATGTTGCACACACCTCTGCCTTCCATTTAAAATATATTCTTAAACAGTTGCCTATTTACATTGCTTACAGCTATAGCCCATGGGCATGTGAGGGTCATGTTACCAATGGAGGCATGAAATTTTGTGTAATTTGAACAAAATAGCAATCTCAAAATCTTGATCAAATATCTTTGGAAGGTAGGAAAGTGCCTTAATAGCTGTGTTGCCCTTAAAAGGTCACTAGAGCTTTTAATTCCCTATAAATTGATTCCCTTCGAGGTTTCTAGGACCGGAACTTTCATATGGGTTGGCTCTGGGGATAACATATAATAATAAATATATAATACATTGAAGGCTTTAGCTCTTTACTAGATTTAATGCAAGAGCGTTGTCTCTGATTACTGTTGAACCAGTCACTAATAACAGTTTGTTCTGAGTGGATTGCATATACGAGCGTATATATCGTACATTTTATTTTAAATTATTTTCTGCATAAAAATCACGTTCCACAATAAATTGTCTCTCATTCTCCAACAAGAAAGGAGGTAGTCATTTTACCAGAAAAGGAATTTCATACATGTAAACCAGCTACTAATTCTTATCTGGCAATCTTAGAACCTCAACACGTACTTGCTCCATTTATTTCTGAGAGGGGAATGATTTCAGAAAGCAATAACAAAAGGCTTTCGTATCTTGGTCACTGAACAAAGACCAGTTCATTAACAGACCTACGTTTGTTTCTATTCTTTTTGTGAAGTAGTACGTTTGTTCTTTCAAGGGTAAATAAATCCACCAACTAATTCTGAAGGGAAGCGTAGATTAGGGCACACAAAATCAAGTTTGAGCATGTAGCAATATTTTGATTATTTTGAGGAGCTGATAGCAAATTAAGAAGAAAAAGAATTTGAATAAAGTGGTAAACTGTGAATGAGTGGTGAGTGAATGCGAGGGAGTGCCTTTTAATTCAAAATGGAATAGTTGTGGGCATCAAGTCATGGCTAATGGCAGAAAAAGCCAAGAAAGATAGTCCAATTGAGTAAGAAGCAAACTTGGCATTAATCCCCCCCCTTATTAGGATTGCATAAAAATAATGTTAGTTAATTTGTTAATAGATATGTCTATCTATTACCCGTCCATGCGTCATTGCTAGGGTAGTAGAACCAAGGTAGATAGTCATCGAGCTAAGATAGTGATAGAACCTTTAGTTTTCCAAGTGCTTGGTTGTTTTGGATAAAAAGGCTTACTTTCGTTGAATCTTCTTTTGGGACATCTGGAAGAAGGGGGAGGTAAAAAAGTATCATAATCTATAAAAACTTTTGAGTCCAGTGTTGGGCTTCAATGGAGTTCACATGCAGTTGCAGGAAGGCTATCTTGTCTAAACGTGTCTGTCTGGTCATGCAGTATATTTAGGCGTGTTCCAAACTGATTTGATTTTTTTTAACGAAGCTTTCTGATTGTTAGAATTTCAAGTCCTATACGCATACTTTTAGACGCCAAAAGGGGATGCTTAGCGCTAAGTTTTGGTGCCAAATTCTCAATTTAAATGGGAACTAATTGGATATTGGCTTTTGAATAGACATATCAGTGAAATCAGACCTGCAACTGGAGGCCACTTAACCGCGATGGGGCACAAGCAGGTCAATCCAGCTATTGATATTTCATATTAGGCTATACTGGTGAAAATACGTACGTCAATGAATTTGCTGTTCGACCGCAAGTTACAAATTAGTTCTGTCATGTATATTTTCTTTCTCTTTAGAGTCCTGAGAGAAATCTCACATCAGTAAAAAATCACACCTTCATGGCTGTACAAGATAAACGGAAGAATCGAGTTTTCAAATGTCTGCCACAAGAAAGAATATGGCAGCAACTCTGGAAGAAATCTTACACAAACTGGATAGATAAGGAGGAAGTAGCTGTAATATATGCAATAAGGGTTCTTATCCATATGACAAAAAATAAGATATGTACGTGAACATATCCTGAGGTTTCAAAGTTATTGTGAGACATTATGTTCTGAAACCTACTGCTAAAACAATGAGGAATCAAATTGGCTTGAGTATGAGAGGCCAATGTAAACCTGGAGCTTCAAATTCCTTAGTGCGGCTTCCCCGTATTTTACAAATCTATAAAGATTGCTCTTGTTAAGCATATGATGTCAAAACCGGGAGCGAAAACTGAAAAGGCGCAGTACTAGTTGCTGGGTACTCCATTCTTTCATTAAAAAACAGAAAAAAAATATATTGATATGCTAAACAATGGGACCTGGAAAAGGGCAAAACATTGGTTTTTGACTGGCTTGAAAACTACATGAGTAAGTTCTTTGTAAAGGCGATAATAGTGTTCGAAGAAATTTGTACGGTCGAGCCAAAACTAAGTCAAAAGGACAAAGGAAACTTCCGTTTCAGAGAGTTTAAGGGTTTGGCAGCACCAGTCTTACTCGTTGTACTGCCTACTTGCAAAGCTTAAGCGCCATTGTTGTTGTTCTTATTAATGATTACAGAGTTCGAAATGCCGTTGTTTGTCAGTACAGCAAAAATAAACATCTATCTTCTTGAGGGTTCAAGAGGGTAAGCCTCACTTGTGTCTGTGTTTTTTTATGTTTGATTTTACTATTTATTTTAATTTTTGTTTGTTTTAAGTTTGACTTATTACGAAAATATAACAGTTCAAAATAGGGATGAAACCTTTTAATTGACAGTGAAACAAATGTAAAATTCTTTAACTGGATACTTCGAGCACATATACAGTTTCCATCATCAGCAGTAAAACTCCTGTCGCTGATGATGGACACTGTATATGTGTTCGACTGTGTTTTTTTTTATGTTTGATTTTACTATTTATTTTAATTTGTGTTTGTTTTAAGTTTGACTTATTATGGAAATATAACAGTTCAAAATAGGGATGAAACCTTTTAATTGACAGTGAAACAAATGTAAAATTCTTTAACTGGATATTTCAAACACATATACAGTTTCCATTATCAGCAGTAAAACTCCTGTCGCTGATGATGGACACTGTATATGTGTTCGACTGTGTTTTTTTTTATGTTTGATTTTACTATTTATTTTAATTTGTGTTTGTTTTAAGTTTGACTTATTATGAAAATATAACAGTTCAAAATAGGGATGAAACCTTTTAATTGACAGTGAAACAAATGTAAAATTCTTTAACTGGATATTTCGAACACATATATAGTTTCCATTATCAGCAGTAAAACTCCTGTCGCTGATGATGGACACTGTATATGTGTTCGACTGTGTTTTTTTTTTATGTTTGATTTTACTATTTATTTTAATTTGTGTTTGTTTTAAGTTTGACTTATTATGAAAATATAACAATTCAAAATAGGGATGAAACCTTTTAATTGACAGTGAAACAAATGTAAAATTCTTTAACTGGATATTTCGAGCACATATACAGTTTCCATCATCAGCAGTAAAACTCCTGTCGCTGATGATGGACACTGTATGTGTGTTCGACTGTGTTTTTTTTTATGTTTGATTTTACTATTTATTTTAACTTGTGTTTGTTTTAAGTTTGACTTATTATGAAAATATAACAGTTCAAATAGGGATGAAACCTTTTAATTGACAGTGAAACAAATGTAAAATTCTTTAACTGGATACTTCGAGCACATATACAGTTTCCATCATCAGCAGTAAAACTCCTGTCGCTGATGATGGACACTGTATATGTGTTCGAAATATCAAGTTAAAAATTTTTTATATTTGTTTCATTGTCAATTAAAAGGTTTCATCCTTGTTTTGAACTGTTATATTTTCATCATGGAAAGGCAGTATGGTCTTCGAAGTTATCTACGTCAACTTATTATGTGACTTTATTTCCGCTCGTTTTAGGTTTTATAGACTTTGAAATAGCTCATTCCTGTAAAAAACTTTTGTCTTGGAAAACAGTTTAATACTAATTTCTCCTCGTAGTTTAAATGACATAGTTTTATTATGGTTTAGCTGTAGAAATATTTGAACATTTCACATAAATAAACAATTTTCTTATCAGCTTTTCTGCCTAAGAACAAAAGATTTGATTACAACTAAAATTTTAACTTAAATTCGAACATGCCGTCAAAATTTCAAAGATGTATTTTCCTGCAATCATTTTTAAGCTTTTTTCATTTTAAAGTCTAGAGTGGACGGGAGAGGAGTATTTGTTGGCCTTCAATGGGCCTTTTTTTTATTTAATTGTTGGCCTTCTTTGGGATCGAAGCCATCCTAGCCCCCGTCCTCTAAATAACCATGAATATTGTATCTCCATATTTGCAAGCATTGGAAGAACCATCTTATGTTTTGCCGTGACTGTTACTGTGTTTTTTTTGCCATTTTTCTCCCTTTTGGAGACAGTACTGCCAACCTAAAAATTATTTCCATTTTCAGGGTTCCCTTGGTCCAGGGAATTGTGCTTATAAGTTTCAGGCCGTTAGGGAAAAACATTTTTGGCCTTTTTTCGGGCCTTATTTTTAAGTAAGCCAATTTTTCCTCTTATTTCTTTTATCTTTGTTTGCATTAGCCTTTTTTAGTTTTTGATGGTAGAGAAGGGTGCTCTTAGCCTTTGTTTGTGTTAAGGATCCCTGACCCAGGAACCTACAGATATAATTTTAAGTCCTAAAAAAAAAATTGGCCCCTTTTCAAGGCCAATTTAGAACATCATCCTAAAAAGGTAAAGCAAGTATTGTACAAGTCCTTGGAATTGTACCTTTAGGGATGTCAAGCTCCAACCCGAACCCGCAGGGCATGGGTTGTGAGTTAGTCAGTTCGCCCATTGTTTACATATAGCATATGTTACTGAGAAAGGTGGGCATGTTTGACCTTTACTTTCCAAATAGGTGAAGGGCATACAAGTGAGTCCTTCAGACAATGCTGGGGGAATTTTTGTATTAGATCAAAATACATTATGTGTATGCGAGTTGTAGAAAGGGTGTAATTCAGGGATTGCTGAGCATATTAATATGGAACTTTCAGGAAATGACCACAGATATGATCAATCGACCAAAAAGACAAAATTTGCACGATACTAGTACTGCTACAACTAGAACTACTGCTACCCCAATTAATGCTTCTACTACTATTGCTACCCCCCACAACCAATAAAAATACTGCTTCTGTAGTGAATATTGCCAAGGCTGAAGATATTTAAATGAATATTTGAGGAAACATTGAGGAGAAAGTTGAACTGCGTAAATACAGATTGTTGATATAGGAGTATCTACATTATTTTTGGAACGGCTTACCGTATAAAGATGAAACTTCTGGAGCATCATAAAGGGGATGTTCAACTGACCAAAAGGCTATATGTACCTGCATCTTGCCTTATTTTATAAAGAGGAAACTTCAGGGGTATCATGAGTGGGATATTCAGTTGATTATAAGGCAAAATGTACCTGCTACTACTGCTATCAATACTGCTAATGCTACTATTACCACTGCTACAATTACAAAACTATTACTGTTGCAACTAATCTTACTACCACCACTACTACTATGATAATTGGTGCTATTCAAGTCTACGCGCA
This sequence comes from Artemia franciscana, assembly GCF_032884065.1. Lineage (NCBI taxonomy): Eukaryota > Metazoa > Arthropoda > Branchiopoda > Anostraca > Artemiidae > Artemia > Artemia franciscana. The sequence goes on from NC_088873.1 coordinate 7,952,739, forward strand.
GGAAAGCGAACACTTGAAAGAATATTAAGGAGGAATTTGAAATAAATCAAAACACACTGTGTGAATGCAGATTGTCAAAAGGACGTATCTCAAGAATGGATTTGGGTATTGGGTTGAAACTTTCGGAGAACCTTTAAAGGTAAAGATCAATTGACCAAAAGGTAATATGTGCATGCTAATACTAACACTACTACCACTTTTACTTTTACTACCACTACTACTACTACTGCTACTAAACTACGCCGACTAAAACTTCAATAGCAACTACTTGTAAGGCTAAGAGTATTGAGATGACAAGGGCGTCAAAGGTGTGTCAAAAGGGTATATCAGCAATATTTTTGAAACAACTTACTGTATCTGTATCAGGGTGAAACTTCCGGGATATCATGTGTTTGAGAGATGCTAAAGTGACTAAAAGGCAACATGTACATGCTACTATTGTTAGTAATACTGCTACTACTACTACTACTAATAATAATATAACATTGCTACTGCTAAAACTTTTCCTACTATCACCACTACCATTATAATATTTTACTATAAAGGCTAAGCGTATTAAGGTGGAAACTTGAGCGAATAATAAGGGGAAATTTAAACTATATCAAAAGACACTATTTGGATGCAAATTGTCAAAATAGTGTATCTCAAGAATGGATTTGGGTATTAAGTTGGAACTTTCAGAAACTGCTTAAAGAGGAATATCAGATAATGAAACGATATTTTGTGCACGCTACTATTAATACTACTACTATTGGCGCATTTACTACTACTACTACTACTAATCCAGCTACTACTTCTATTGCAACTACTTGTAAGGCTAGTATCATTAAGATTTTGAACTATCCATAAGGCATTATGTGTATACTATTACTACTACTGCTATGATTACTATAACTAATGACGTTAAGGATAATAAGGTGAAAGTTGTAGGAAAAGTTTAGCAGGAGTTTCAAATTAAACAAACAACTATATGCATGCAGGTTTTCAAAAGGGCATATGAGCAATATCATAGGCAGCGCAGCGCTATCATACGTAGATAGCATTGTCGTAGAATAGTTGTAAGGAACTAATTCAATTAGAAATTAAACGTTTTAGTGCTCTTTTTAAGAGTCAAAAGTGATCGGAGGGCAAGCAGCCCTCCTTCAAAGCTTATGAATTTTCAAACACATTCAATCAAAATTTTGGATAGCCTTTTTGTTCAGCATAGTTGAACAGTCCAGAAACTATGTCTATAGAGATATTCATTATATCAACTTCCCACAGTTATACAATTAGTCCATTATGTTTTAAAACCAAATGTTGCTTTATAACTGAATCAAAAGACGCTGTGTTGCCAGTAAGACATCTCAGCGAAATTCCAAGAACGACTCAGGGTATGAAGTTGAAACTTTAGGGCTACTACTATTACTACTTCTGCTCTTACAATTTATCAAAAGAATGTAAGTGTATCCAAGTTGTCAAAGAGCCTAGATAGAATTTTTGGGAATGGTATTAAGTTTTATTTTTCAGGTCAATTTGAGGAGGCACAAAACTAAATTAAACGATATTATCTGTGTCCAGATTTTTAAAAGAGTGCATGTTGTTATAAATTGTCGAAAAATTTTCTCCAACATACAAATAGGAAGCAAAACTACGGATTCTTATAGAAATTAAATATAAAAAATACTGGGTTTTTCAACTAAATTAAATAAAAAAATAAGTTTTTTGAACGGAAAGTAAGGAGCGGAATTAAAACTTAAAACGAACAGAAACTACTTCGTATATGAGACGGGCTGCTTCCTCCTCAAAGAGCGGGGCGTTGAGGAGGAAGCAACCCCTTTCATATACGAAGTAATTTCTGTTCGTTTTAAGTTTTAATTCCGCTCCTTACTTTTCGTTCAAAAAACTTGTTTTTTTTATCTAATTCTGAACGTTTTTGAATCAATGCATGTTTGGATTGTGGCTCTCTGCAGATGAATAACTAAAACGAAATTTGTATTTTTTTTTTTTTGGCTAAATGGCTTTCTCATAGTTTTGATCGAATGATTTTGAGAAAAAAGGAGCGATGGAGGAGGCCTAGTTGCCCTCCGATTTCTTGGTTACTTAAAAAGGCAACTAGAACTTTCAATTTTTTACGAATGTTTTTACAAGTAATAGATATACGTAACTTGTAAATTAGCTTACGTAACGAATTTTTGTATTCTCATCTTTTTATTGCATATATAAGGGAGTTCACCCCCTCGTCAGTACCTCGCTCTTTACACTAAAGCTTCAATTTTGTCCCAATTCATTAAGAATGACCCCTGAATCACAACTGCCGTAGAATCAATGGTTGAAATTACTAAAAAAACTTTAGCGTAAAGAGCGAGGTATTAGGTGGAGGTGAGCTCCTCATATGCGTAATAATTTCTGTTCGTTTTAAGTTTTAATGCTGCTCCTTACTTCCAGTTGAAAATTTTTTTTCATATTTATTTTGTCATTGTTTTTCTTTAATAATGCTAGAAAATCCTGCGCTATCTTCATGGAAATTTTCTTCCCCCATGACAAATTCCTCGATGGAAAGTTCCCCCAGCACATCCCCCTCTTCTCAGCCCCTCCCTTCAACCAAACAATGCCGACTATTAAAATACGAATTAAGGAGGTTTCTAGTGGCTTAGACCTTTGATTCTCATGTGCATGAAGAGGTGTGTAGGGCATCCAAGACGAGTAGCCAGTCATCTCTCGTTGCTGCTGCCACCCCAACAGTTTCCGATTTGGTTTAAATTGAGGCATTGAAAATTGTAAGGTCAGCCCAGTAGCTTTGTCTTAGGGTGTTTTCGGGGCACCCTCTTCTCCTAGCACCACGTGGCTGCCACTAAAGGACGGTCTTCCGTAGTCAATTTCCGGACAGGCAGATCATAAGGCCGAAGTATCTTCACTTCATATATTTGATCACTTCGGTTATAGGTGATTGAGACGTCTTCTGTCGTACAGTAGCGTTTGTTCCTTCTTGAGAACAGTGGATATTTGTGAATGTACATTAAAAACATGTTTTCAAACGTGAGGAGTTTCTTTTCAAGTGGTTGATCTATGTGCCAAGTGTCAGAACCATAGTAAACCGCTGAGAGGACCTTGCTGTTGAACAGCCTCAACTGGAGCTGGAGAAAGTACTTCTGGCAGCACCAAATTTGAGTCAGTTTCCTGAAAGATGCATTAGAATGGCCGATTCTTCGCTTGACTTCTTGCTGACACGATCTTGAATTGTGGATTTTACTTCCTAAGTACTTGAAACTCCAAGGCATTGTCTAGTTTTTGCATCTTAGGTTGAGTGGAGATCCAGTGTTCACTCTGCATTTTGTTTGTTGGAATTTAATTTAAGGCCAGAAGGTTTGGAGGCGTCTATGGCAAGTTATTGATGGAGCTTTTGTTTGCAGGACTCTATGAGGCTCATATTGCAGCTTGTACAGTACCAATAGTTGCAATAGCATTAGTAGCATAGCACCTTTGATTTCTTCAACATCCCCTTCAACACACGATGAAAGTTTCAACTCAATACCATCAGCTGTTCTTGAAGCTTTTCTGATACGTCCTTTTGAAAACCTGTGTGGGCATAGTATGTTCCGATTTAGCTCCATGCAGTTTAAGTATTTCCCAAATTTTTCGCCTTTATATCCTTAGTTTTGGTAGCAGCATTAGTAGTACCAGCAGTAATAGCAGTATCAGTAGAATTAATTGTAGTAGCCTTAGCTTTAGTGTCAGCATTAGCAGTAGAAATAGTAATAATAGTATCAATAGCAGCATTACGAGTAGAAGCAGTATTATTAGGATGCAAATATTTTCTATTGGTTTAACATCCCCAAAAACAATCCCTGTTAGTTTCAACTTCACACACCAAAATGTTCCTGAGATTTTGCTGCTGCGTCCTTAAGACAACCTGCATACAAACGGCGTATTTTGATTCACATCATCTTTTTCTTTCCGAATTCCATGAAAATTTTTCCTTCACACCCTTAGCATAGCTGTAACAGTAGTCACAGTAGTACTACTAGTATTGCTAGTAGTGACATTAATAGTAACAGCGGTAGTGTTAGTAGCAGTAGTAGTACTAACGTGTTTCCTTGTCGTCAGTTGAACATCCCTCTCAGTAAGTCCTAAAAGTTTCAATTTAATATATTTAGCCATTGCTATTACATTGCTGATATCTCCTTTCGGTAAACTATATACTTCTGGAAATTTCCATCTTAATGCTTTTAGTCTTATGAGTAAATAAAATAGAAGTAACAGTTAAAATAGTAGTAATAGTAAATGTAACAGTGATAGTAGTAGTAGTAGTAGCATGCACAAATTGCCTTCCACTCAGATGATCTTCCCCTTTAAGCATTCTCTGAAAGATCAAACTTAATACCCAAATCAATTCTTGAGACACGCTTTTTTGACAGTGTACATGTACATTGTACTTTTGATTTAGTTTAAATTTTGCCCCTTATTGCAAATGGACTAGTGTGGTAGTAGTAATAATAGTGGTAGTAGCAGTAGTGGTGGTAGTTGTAGCAGTAGCAGTAGCATGCAAATACTGCATTTTTGATCATTTCTTTTATCATTTCCTGAAAGTTCCAAATTAATATGCTCAGTCACTCCTGAGTTACGCCTTTTTAACAATCCATATACGTATAGCGCTTTTCGATTTAGTTCAACACTCCTCTCAACATTTTCTGAAAGGATCAGGCTCACCTGAATGTCATTCGTGTTTTTGGAAAGTAAAGTTTAAACTTGTATGCTTCTCTCAATAAAATATACTATATCTAAATAATGAACGGATTGCTTGCCTTACAGCTATTGCCCTGAGGACTGTGTGGGGGGGTTGACATCCCCAAAGACATTATTACAGGACCTTTCAACAATGTTGAACACAATAACTCTCTTAAAATTGATCAAATGTGATTCGGGGATCTATAGGCTTGGGGAAGGGGGCTAGTTACAAGCCATTCCCTGTTCATTCTCAAAAGGGGCGCTAGAACTTCTGACTCCAAACCAAATGAGCCCTTTCCGAAGTTTATATATTCAACAAATCCGTAAGAACCTTATATGCCCTGGGGAATAACTAACAACCCTTGTCTATGGGCTCTGGAGGGTTGAGGGTCTCCGAGGGGCTAGTTACCCTTCATCACTTCTGACTTTCAAAAGAGAACTAAAACTTAAATTTTCAATCAAATGAACCTCCTTTAAAATTTTTATACGACCACCCTTTCCATAAAAACCTTATATATCCTGGGCATAGCTTACAGCCCTTGTCCCAAGATTCGGGGGGTTTTGTCCCCCCCCCCCCCGAAGTCTTTTTATGTGTTCTTTGAGAATTTTTTTTTAACAAATGGCTATATCAAGATTTCTGTCAGTTGGAAATCAGGTATATTGACCTAAGAGGTGGGAGGGATTATAGTTGCCCTCTGATCAGTTTGACTCTTAAAAGATCAGTGATCAGTTTTATGAATTTAATCACTTTACACTATTGAAAAGGGAATTAGAGCTTCCTATCCAATGAGCGCCCTCTGAAGTTCTTACACCACCCTTTCCATATAAAACATCATATGCCCCCTCGTGGTATAACTTACTAATCTTGCCCTGAGGGCTGTGGAGGGTGGGTATGGTTGGCATCCTTGAGAACACATTTACTGCAATCCTTAACTACTCTGAACAAAATGACTATCTCAAAATTTTGATTGGATGTATCTGAGGAAATGAATGGAATTAGGAGGGGGCTGGTTGCCCTCTAATCAGTTTCGACAACTAAAAAGGGCACTAGGACTTTCAATTTCCAACCGGATTAGCCCCTTTCGAAGATTTTACAGAAACTCTTTCTATACAAATTTCCCTGGTCAGAAACCCCCCCCCCCCCAAAAAAAATATTATTATACGCTAGGCCCATGTTGCTCTTTATTAATGCAGCCCTTTTGAGCTATTTATGGCAAGAACGCTAATAAAAGAGGAGAAGGCATGGTCTCTTGGGATTGCCTTATGATGTATTTAAGAAACAAAAAATAGTTTCAGACTTTTAAGAGCTAAATCTGTTCTTCACAGCATGTGTGAGCTCCCTGTAGTGTAAAATCCGAGAGGCTCTTATTTTACTTATTTTAACTGGACCTAAATCTCAAATATTTTAATATATCAGTTCTCTTTTGGCATTTGGCCAGTTAACAACAAGTTGAATTTAAGCCGGATTAACCGTGCAATTTTGGAATATATTATAAGCGAAGAACAGCTTTTTCTGGATATTAAGAAGCTGTTTGGCAAGTTTTGTATGAATTATTTTACCAATGAAAGGAACAGTCTTTTGGCTTGGTAATTATTCTGATTTTGACAGTGATTTGGACTCAGTGAAAGGGCTGCTTTCAGTCGTTTAAAGTAACCTAAATAGGCAAGCAGAGGAGGGGCAATTCCCTGGCCTAAGCGCCGTTGTACCTGTGGGGAGAGTCTCCCTTAAACTGCGGGGATTAGGTGAACGGAGTCTCCCGCTTCCGTGGTTTATTGGGGTACGTCCCATCTAGTTTGCATAACCTAACAATTCCTGAACGTTTATTTGCTGTGTTAATGTTGTTGCATATTTGCATTGGCCGGTAAGCTCATTTGGAATCTCGTATTAAATTTTTTGTCACAGGCTATAAAAATTGTAAAAAGCCATGATGAAGTCACAAAGAGAGCAGCTCAGTTTTTCCAAAAAAAGACATTATGAAAGCAAAAGAGATCTTAAGGATAGAAGCGAATTGTCTTGCTAGAATGTCCACAAAGGTTTCTATGAGCTACAATGTTTTGGAAATGATCAAACTGTTTCAGACTTGTGATGACAATAAGGTTGCTGTCTACTTTCCTTATTTTCGAGCCAGAAGAAGTCCCCTCGATCCCAGGTAAAAGTACAGTGATTGGTACACGCAAAATTACGGAAATGTGTAAAAAATTAGACATTCTGATGGAA